>NC_073350.2:26867500-27167500 GCF_027580225.2 Misgurnus anguillicaudatus | reverse complement strand
CTTAAAATGCTTTCCTATACCTAGAAAGTTGTATTGCATTTACATGCATAATACAATAAACCTAATAATCTCAAAAGTTCAATGAAAATGTAACTTTAGATATCAGTCTGTTCTTTCAGCAAACAAATGATATTATTAATATTAATGATGCAGATGATATGATAATATCATGATATCAACATACTGCAGGTCTTTGACCGCAAAGGAAGGAGAAACTGAGAGAAGAAACTGAAGATGATGATAGACTGGGGGTAAAAGGTTACACTGTAATGTGCTGTTTTGCTTCCTCACTCTCCCTGTTTGTCTCTCTCTATCTGTCTCTATCAAATTGTTACTCTCTGTACATTTCCCACATCAAAGAGAACTGATAATTCTATCAATTTCAACCTGGGGAAATACCAAGATATAACAGAGAGAACAGAGGAGAGACGAGAGCGAGCGCGAAACAGACAAATGAGTATGTTTGGTTGCTAAGGAACTGCTTGGTCTTGCTCATATTGTACTGTCTGGTGTGTGTCAAACTGATGCTGTGGAAACAGGGGGAACATGAAACCACTTTCTCTTCCTATTTTCATCTTCTGAACTCCTCCTCTCAAAGCGCATGCATCAGGTGTGAGGCCTCTTTTTAAAGGGTTACATTGTAGCTGGGGCTCCCATCACCACCTCATCAACTAGTGTTAACCCTTACAGCCGTATTGAGGTAAATGTTGTGGTTAACCTGTGCCTTTGAATGTAAGTGAATCATATCGACAATACATGTAAATAATATGTGACCTTGGACCACAGAACCACCCATAAGGGTCAATTTTTTTAAATTGAGATTTTTACATCATCTGAAAGCTTTGTATTTATGTATGGTTTGTTGGGATAAGACAATATTTGGCCGAAAATCACTTTTAAAGTTGTCCAAATGAAATCCTTAGCAACACGTATTATTAATAATAAATACATTTTTAATTTATTTTTTGGTAGAGAATTGACAAAATATCTTCTTGGAACGTGATGTGTTGAAGTTACTTTTCAATGCAGCCTTAGACAGTGTCCTAAGTAGTTTTGAACACAAGTTTATTAAAGGACAAGTTTGGTATTTTACCTGTTTTCAGATTGTTTATGATGATATAGAACGGTTTTGACTGAAGTTTCGACATGTGCGGCTGCCCCGAGAGTTTTCGCGTGTTTGTGTTTCACCTCCCACCTTTACAATGGGTTTAATGGTGCACTGGAACAATCCTTCCTAAAAGGCATTAAACTTTCGTTTACAAAGACGTGAAACTCACAGAGTGGTCAGGGGTGTTCACTGATATGCTCACACAAAAATCACTGCAAAATACGCATTCCAACAGGTTTTATCGTAGTTTTTGCCAACTCCATTGACTTGCATTAGATGTGCTGTGAGGTACGGTATTACTCCACGCCGGGAACTTTGTTTCTATTCTTGCAATTGGCAATGGCGGATTAGCGCCACCAACTGGGTTGGAGTGTCTATTATTCAAGCTCTAAGCGGAAGAATGTACGGGTGTGAGGCGTTTGGAAAAATAGAATGCTAAATGCTAAAACACCTGTTGGAAAGCATCTTTTGCAGCGATTTTTTGTGTGAGCATATCAGTGAACACCCCTGACCACTCGGTGAGTTTCACCTCTTTGTAAACGAAAGTTTAATGCATTTTAGGAAGGATTGTTCCAGTGCACCATTGTAGAGCTGTGAGGTGAAACGCAAACAAGCGAAAAATCTCAGGGCAGCTGCAATAAATCCATGACAGTTTTTTATTTCAAAATGCTATAAATCTATTAAATCAATGTATAAATGTGCATTCATCTTTACCATTTTATATTTATTTAGTTGACTAGTGGTATACAATGATTAAAAAATAAACATTAATGGCATTAACCAAAAACACTTACTTTGTTATATTAAGAACACAATGTTTAAGTATGAGATGCTTGATGCTGTCTGGAGAACAAGCAACCGAGTGCCTCTCGCGGAAATTATTAGCTGTTGATGGCTTACGTTTCTTTCCCGTCACAGAAAACCATCACAGGTTTGGCAATGCTATTAAAGTATTATTTTGTTTTGTTTGTTGATCACGAAGTACAAAGTAGATGAGGAAAATTAGCATTCCGTGTACTCAGCCCGCTGCCATGTTTGTTTACATTGCGTGACTGGTGCGCTGTAATATCAGAAATGGATTTACTGCGTTCTGTAAAAAAGGAGGAGTGGCGTTTGTCGCATTTTGGGGAAAAAGGGAGAAAAGATGACAGAACATCACGGCGGGTATTGGATTTTGCGTAAAATTAATTATTTACTTTTAACTACTGACCTGATATAATACTGATTTTGGCAGTAACTCATTTTTTTCAAAAATGGCTTTTATCGCGTTTTGGAACCAAACTCTTCATATATATATATATATATATATATATATATATATATATATATATATATATATATATATATATATATATATATATATATATATATATATATATATATATATATATATATATATATATATATATATATATATATCAAATTTTACAGAACTACTTCCTAAAGGGGTATTATGAGATTATTTTAAGATGTAAAATAAGTCTTTGGCAGACTGATCTCACGGAAAGTCAAAGCAAAATTTTATTAATTTATTTCTGTCCACGGCACGAAATTCAGCTTTTTTGGAGCACGAATGTCTTTTTCGTGACACACGAATTTCTATAAATAGTTTTTCTCGTGTCCGTGGCACGACTTTCTTTTTCAGTTCATTTTATGTATTGTTTCTCATTGTTTTTTCCCTATTTTTTTTACCATTGTTGCTTGGGGTTGGGGTTAGAATCACTTTCTGTTACATTTTTAGACATCCTAACTCTAACCCCAACTCCAGGTGAGAATAGTTTTTAAAAACATGTAGAAACCGATACATAAAAGTTCTTCCTAACCCAAACCCCAAATCTAACCCCAAAACCCAAGCGACAATGATTTAAAAAATATGGGAAAAATTTTTGATTTTCATGGACACAAATAAATTAATAATATTTTGCGTGACTATAACACGACTTTCCGTGAGATCATGTTGGTCTTTGGTGTGCCCAGAGTATGAATGTGAAGTTTTTAGCTCAAAATTAGGGGCGAGCAAAAATGTGCCGCTTTTGGGTGGGTCCTATAAATACAAATAAGCTGATAAGTCAATATAACATATCCACAATTTCAGATGTTTAAAAATATATTTCCCTTTCTACTAGTTGTGTAATGAACAAACTGTACAGTCCATCATGCTGCCTTCATCGCCAGTTACTTATTAAACAATAATCAAGAACATATCAAACTATGGTAGTTAAATACTGGTTGTAAAATCATCGTACAAATAATTAAAAGCTTCACAAAGAAGTGTGTTTTTGCTAATAACCAGTTAACTCAGTATAAAATATAGTACTTGCTATATGAAACTGTATAATCGTTTAATCACATTGGATATATGAAATCTATAATATTGAGTTTGACTTTATTAGACATGAAGTAGCAATTCCGCTCTTTTATCAAGGATAACACAAAAAAGTTGCAACAACTTATTTCCATTGTGATCATTGCTATTCGAACTGTGTATTACAACAACCATCATAAATGGTAAATATAGCGTTATGGTATTACCTCACAGTACCGCGAGAGGAATTCGAAAGCTCATCTTTCAAATAATTCTCGCGGCACTGTGATGTCATAGGCTGATCGGTCTGCGCAGCGCGGTATGAAGTTGAACACCCCTATTTGTGTATTTACCATCAAAGACCTCCACAATCAACCTCGAGGGCGTGTTGCTTCATAAACAATAAATCGTTTGTTTTCACCCAAAACGCGCAAACGAGTATTCAACTAGTGAGTTTCCGGTTCTCCTAATGTATGGCCAACGCCTTTTAAATAAATCTGCGCGAACGTTAGGTCCCTGATTAATCTTCACGAGCCTGTCTGTGTTTGTTTATACGCACAGTAACGAACTTTGCAAACTCCTGCATGCACATAAACTTAAACAACCTTCCAGCATCTCTCATCAGTTCTCAGGTAAGGTGTTGTGTTATGTTTATAATGTGAGAGACTTTTATTGTAACTTAATGTTAGGACACCGCTAATTTATTGCTGGGGTCAAACTAACAAAATTGCTATCTAGTGTGAGCTATAGCAGTCTGGAAAATTGTTATTTGTGAACAATGTGTCTTTGTAATACAACAGAGAGTTAAATCTTAAGTAATATCTTTCTGCTGGGCTTTGATTAGGTCAGATAAATATTTTTTTTTTAAAGAAAGATTAGCATTTTTATGATAGCATTGGGCTCTCCGGTAACTTTCATATAATAAAATCTCAACAGAACATCTAAATTAAATTGACCAATTCAAACACTGCTCCATGTTGCCTTTTTAGCGTCTCTCAAAAACTTAAAATCCGGGATCCAAGACTCAAATATCTTATTTAAAGACACTTGATGAAGAATTGTAATACAGAAACTACATTTTATTCTTGCTGACATGCATTAGGTGTTTAAGACAGTTTTGGAGAAGCCACTAGGTGGAGGACTTTCAGTTTTGGTCGAAGTGACCAAGCCAAGTCAGATTTTTTAAACTCTTCCCTCCAACACCTTGTCATACAGATTTCTAATACCCATGTAAAAATCATACATTGTTTTTCATTCAGTATCTTTTTTTAACAGTGCATACTTTTTATCAACCTTGACCGTTTAACCCAGGCGTTTGCACTGCTAACACAAAGTAGGCTTGTAGCTCAGTGCTTTGTGCTGAATGTTAAAACTCATAGTACAAAATACATATGTACAATGAACCGTTATGAGATACAAATTGTTGCAACTAAGGTACTCATGCTCAAATTTAATGTGTACGTATAGCTCCCAAAGGAAGTAAAACACACTTAACCTGCATAATATGAGTGGCACTCAACAGTCATGAATAAGGTTGTGATGTGATGATGAGTCACAAGGTTCTGATGTTTTGACACTTATTAAAACCCCATTGGGTATGGAGTACCTGTATCACCTGGAAGTCAGTGTGAAATACTGTTTATTTTGCTCCACCTTGATTATTTCTGGCATGAAAATGTGCGGAACGAGAGAGAGAGAGAGTATGTGAGCGAGCAAAACGAGTGAACGCAGCTCATGCATGAGGGGACACGACACTTGAAATGGGTTACATGCCTGACTTAGCTTTGTTGTCGAAGATAATAGGAGGAACCAGCTGCGAATTGCTGGTTCGATACCTGCACGAGCACGCTTCCATTTATACACCACAGAAACACAAACCAGCGCACAGAACGACAGAGCGGAGAGAAGGTACAAACACTTAATAGCTATTTAGGGACAGGTTGAGAAGAGAAGAAGGCAAGAGAGAGAAAGTCAGAAAGAGAAAAAAAGTGATGTGTTTTATTTTAGTGAGAAGCATTAATCTATAATCATTGTCTCGTTACAGGTGCATGAGTAAGGCATAGATCTGTCTGACAGCTATTTAAATAGGAGCTATTTTAACGCATCAAAAAAAAAAAATATTAGTCAATATGTCTGCCTTGAACATCTTTTAACAGCTGGATGTAAAATGTTCAAATGTTTGGGTAGAGTTTATATGTTATAAATAGTGATAGATTCATGTCAGCAGTTTTCCCAAATCTATTTTCAGCTATTTGCAGTCCACTTTAGACAGACCGTAATTGTGCTTAAATCGTGCTGCACTGTGAGTATTTAAATGATGTAATTGTTATGTTTGTCAGTGCAACACACCTCCTTTCAATGATAATTTAAGTTCAGTGCCTTGTTTGCAAAACTCATCTATCAAAACATATTGATCAAGTTGTGTTCAGCACCAATTTTGTGCGTGCTCGTTTTCACTGTTCCTTCATTTGCACAATTTCTTTAGAGAATAGATTGCTAAAACAATGCAGACTACACAGTTTTCAGTTTGTTCTTATTGAATGGTTTTCTTTATTTATTTTGGTCAATTTGTATACAAATAATTTGCCAGCCACACTAAATTGAATAATGTGTACCAATTATACAATGGACATCAGTTTGCAAACCACCGAGGGCTGTAAGAAATGTAACAACATTTTTGGAATGTCGCAAATGTGCAAGTTGCAATATGCATACATGTAGCAATGGTTTGCAATAATTGGATGATTTTAATATTTCAAAAGTTACATAGTCTTATGTAAGTTTTAGGTTGATGCAGATAACAAAGAGACTGACAAGACAAATAAGAGTAATACTTTATATTTTCCAGAAAGAATGTGAAACATGTATGTCGGTTATATAACTTTAACCTATATGAATATTGCACATCGTTTATCGCATTTCAAAACAAGTTATCACATATAAAAATTTTCTTCAATATTATGCAGCATCAAAATGGTTTATTTTTTAAAAATACACAAAAACAAACATAAAACATAAGGTATGTCCCAATTCGAAGTCTGCGACCTTCTAAGGACGTATTTTAAGGACGCGTCATTATTAGGGGTGTAACGGTACGCAAAAATCACGGTTCGGTGCGAACCCCGGTTTTGAAGCCACGGTTCGGTTCATTTTCGGTACAGTAAGGGAGAAATGCAAACATTAAACTGCAGGTTGTTTATTACTATAAACTTTTTTTTACAATTTGTTTACACTTTTTTAAACACTTTTTATTAAAATATAACATATAAAATATATATAAAATGAAAAAATAATAAATAAAATACTACTGCAAAGTTCTTTTTTTACATTATTTTATAACAGAAGGTAACTCTTATCTTAACCTTCTCTTAAACTTTTTCTACTAAAACCTTGAACTAACAAATTCAATTCCTGAATACATTTATGAACTATTAGCCTACATTTTTGCCACCAAAAATTTTCTGTTTTGATTTATTTTGGATTGTTTAACTCACAATATTGAATTGGCTATGTACCATCTCTGTATAAAAATAATATTACTGCTCTATGTGTAACTGCATAGCAAGCAACATGATGATATACTTATTATACATTCATTTTGAGATTAGTGAGTTGCATACCTAGCCATCTTTGATCTTTTGCATGTTTCTCCTAATCTTTGCTTGTGTCGTCAATGTAAGCTGTAACGAACCCCTCCGCAGCTGAGTGACAGCTGAGTAACCCCGGGTTACAGCTCTTCTCTGTCCCGACCAGCTGATCGCATTGGCACAATGATATGATTGACGTGATGTGCAGATGAAAAATCTGATCACGCATTCCTTATTCTCGCTGTCACAGAAAGCGCGTCTCATGAATGCGTAGCAACGAAAGACACGCATCCTCTCACGCACTTTTGAAAGAACAAAACAGCGCGTTGACACGCGTTTAACATGCGCTTTTAGATACGACACGTAAACGTTTACATCAATAATCAAACGGATATACAACTAAGTAAATAAAAATCTTTCTGCGGGCCGAATTATGTTATATGTTTGACAGAAGACTTGCGCTGAACGCGGAGACTTCCGCCACTTAATATGTTCGTGCGGAAACGCACGTATTATGTTCCGCACAGGCGCACACAAAATGCATTCGGCCTTTCGGTGCACGTGTGCACCGTGCCGAAAGCCCTGAACCGAAACGGTCCGGTTCGAATGCACGTACCGTTACACCCCTAGTCATTATCCGCGCTGTTAAGGATAGAACGAATGGATCCTTCACATCCTAGGCTATAAGATTCATTGCGCGCCTGTAACGGCTGAATATAACGGCTGGATATTTAACTTTTTTTTTAAACCTTTATTAAATAAAAGTGTGTATTTAGCAGAAGTTCAGGTTACATATTTATTTTAATAAGTCAGAAACGTCTACGCTGTGTCCAGCCGACAGGCACGGTGGGTGTGTGCAGCAGGTGACGCAAATTATGGGTCCTCCGAAGGCTAGACCGTCTCATTTTAGTTCTCTTCAGCGACTTTAGAGGCTGCGACCTTCAAAGACAGAGTGCTCGCTTCTGAGGTCACGTCTTGAATTGGGACACAGCTGTTAAAATGAACAGTTTTTCACCTAATTTGGCCTCTACCAAGTAACAGATCTTGCATCAAAACATTGTTAAGTTTGTATGGATTTTCCCTGCTGTCTGTGACCCACTGTTGTATCACAGTCCACCAGATTACTGCTTTACATCATGGCATTGGCTATTGAAAAACCTGTATTGCTCAGTAGGTCTGGGTGAGATTTTAAATATAAGATATTATCATGAAAATTGTGCTGGAGATATAAAATTATAGGATAAATCATGAATATTGACAATTTTTGAAAAATTAAGATAATGTGCCAAAGATGTACCAATAAGCAATTTAACTCCACATGTACATCTCGCAAGTAGTGTCAGGGTGTGGGAAAAGACATGGGATTGAATGACAAACCAGTCACTGAGAAGAAATAAAATTAATTGAAACAAAAGAAAATCACCAATCGATCAAGAGTAAAGGCTAAAATATTGACATATTGCATCGATTTTTGTCAAA
Organism: Misgurnus anguillicaudatus; assembly: GCF_027580225.2. Classification (NCBI taxonomy): domain Eukaryota; kingdom Metazoa; phylum Chordata; class Actinopteri; order Cypriniformes; family Cobitidae; genus Misgurnus; species Misgurnus anguillicaudatus. The sequence goes on along the minus strand of NC_073350.2, from coordinate 27,159,021 downwards.
ATTTGAAAAGAAAATCTTTAACAGGGATATATCATAAAAATCTGTCTTTTCCATGTTTAAGTGCTATAATTGGGTCCTCGGTGCTTCTATCAACCTACACTGTTAACCCAGAAATTGTCTTTACTCAAACAATCAAGGAAAAATCATTAATATTTTCTGTTTTGAAGCCAAAGCTTAAAAAGTTTAGTTGATTTAACTGTTAACCTTACAAAATCTATTAAACTAAAACATTCAAGTAAAATGAACTTAAAATTATTAGTTCATGTTGTGGGGAATACCCATAATCCTTTGCGCCTGACTATTTAGATTATTTTTTGCTTTTTCACAAATTAAAAACTGATAAGAACTTTCTCTATTCAAATATTTGTTAATAAAATGTCATATAGGTTCAAGCTCTTATATTATTGATGTTGTTTTGTTGTAAATGATAATTTTGTGAAGTCACCGTTCAGGTGATCAGTGTTTCCGTACATGAATCCTGTTCAAAACATTTTGTTGTATTTCTCTCCACTGTACTTACAATGTATGTCAAAACACATTTTTTGTGTGTTTCTGTGGAGAATCACGTTTATTCAATGATTGACTTAAAGTTAGTCATTGATTTTTGTTATAATACCATTTATAACATCAAAAGTAATATAAAGTGATAAAAACTAAAGTTATATGCAACAGGTTTCCTCACACATTTCTAGTAATGTCATCTAATCTGGGTTAAGAGTGCATTGGAAGAAATTAAAACATTAAGTACATTAAACTTAAAATTAATTGTTATTTCAACCAGGCAAAATCAACTTTTTTAGGGCAACGAGTTTCCATACATTTTTTAGGTTCAATCAACCTATATGGGCTTACAGTGTAGAAAATGTGGAAAAAATAGTAACTTAGTTTTGGTGAACCATTCTCCGCAAACCTGTAAAAATAGGTCATTGAAATTTGGCTCCCCTTGTGATGTCAGAAGGGGATAATACCACCCGTTAATCTGCACTATCCAACCATGGATGCCATTTAGTGATCAACTCATTTGCATTTAAAAGGACACCCCCAAAATGGCACATTTTTGCTCAGACCTACAAAGTGTCAATTTTAACATGTTAAAATAAATTATCTATATGCTAATTTGAGCTAAAACTTAACATACACCAATGATTTATTAGGCATCTTAAAAAAAAAACTCTTATGAAATGTCCCGTTTAGGTATACTGTGCAGATCACACGTAATTCTGCTCAGTATAACGCTCAATGACCTCTTTTATCTCGAAAATCATTTGTTATTCAAATTTGTTTTAGTGACCTCAAATGAAACCGTCCTGGGAAATTCCTGCATGAAATCTTGGTGCATTTTCCCACAGACATCTGTGAGCATGCACTGGGCTGAGATGTATGTATACTCCACCCATCTAACTAACATTGTCGCCCCTGTTTTCCACATCAAAGCATGCGTGAAGCCATTGTGAGATCATAAGATGCCGCTCCTAACGGAAGCGTATCTGCTAATATTGAGTCGAGACGAGTTAATGTGCGAGTGTCTTATTCTCTAAGCTCCTATTTCCTCAGAAGTTTTTTTTTAATGGGTTGGTAGCATGATCCACCTGTGCTTCAAAGAAATCACAGCCTTGTTTTCACGCCAATCAGAAACTGAAGGTGTCTTTGACCCTTAATAAAAAGCTTTCTTTATGAAAACGAATTAAAATAAACATTTATTCCAAATGTAGAAATGAATGAAGTTTACATAACCTGTCTAGAACATCAGGTGATTTTTTTTGCTTAAAGAAAATGAATTGGACTAAATGGTCCACGTAATTTACATGACATTAAGCAGTCCAATCCCAATAATTTCTCTTCCTTTCTCTCTCTCTGTCTTAAAATAAGATGCTGATGCTAAACATTTAATTTTTTATGCTAATTATGTGTCACATGGACATGTATTATACGTGTGCTCTAAATATTTTTTTAGTAACATTCATGACAGTGTAAAATAAAAAATTATGGTCAGCAACATTCACTCGGATACAGAAACCATGCTTTCATTATTTTCAGTTTCTCAAAGTAACCAAAGATGAATAGAGGGGGAAGCTCAACAAATTGTTCTCCTCCTCAAATCCTGTACGGCCCCTTTCCTCCAAAATGACCCCTTGTCCACATCTCTTTCTTTGGGTGAATAATAACAATAATTGGGGGCTAAATTGCAGCTTGGGAACGAAGTTGCCTGACAGTAGCTTCCTCGGGCATGATTTCACCCTCACCCTCGACCCATTACATATGCACATGCACACACACATACCTTTAATTGTTCTGTTTACTGTACTTCCTTGAAAACCTATCACTATATCGTACATTTAACTGGCTTTGATGCATACTGCAAGCAACAGCCTTTAATATAGAGTGTGAAGGGGAACAGGCGTGAACTAGCTTGTGTGAAGTTGTCAAGGACAAACCAAATTAAGAGCTAAGAAAAGAATTTCATCCTTGATAGAGTCTTTGACCTTGTTATAATTACTTTGTTGGTCGCAATGAAAAGGAAATTAATTTGAATGTTTGATTCTGCAGAGAAACCTGTGGGCCTGACGGAATATAGAGCGAAAACAATTTTACTCAAACTCTTCCAGTTACATCTCTGACACCACTAATTGCAACGTTACACTGAGAAAACATGGCATGCTTCTGGTCGGGGTGCAAAAAAATGTGAGCGCGAGAGAGAGAGAGATTTTTCTGATTAAAGTGGCGATAGATTTATTATAGATTTTGCGTCTACTCTGATTCACATTATTAATTCACGAGTCAAGCTGTCATTCATGTGGAAATCACTGCTGTGAGCTCTCAGCAGTCCCTGACACAGCCACTTGTCATACCGTAGATCAGAGCAGGGATGGGATTTATTTACCCTAAATTGGACACTTCAGTTATAAATATGCAACCTAATGCTTTATACCGTCATGACGAAGAGGACGAGAAAGGGATGAATGAAGTCTTAAACTTGTAATGTAGGACATGCCACTAACAAAGCCAAGTTTGTCGATTTTCTTCACCGCCAGAAAGAATAGTAAAAAAAAAACTGTAGCTAGGCCTATACCTTGTGTCAAAACAGAAAAAATGAAGAGTTTGGTTCCAAAACGCGATAAACGCAATAAAAAAACGCTCCTGCTTTTCTGCAGAATGCAATAAATCCACTCAACAAATCACAGCGCACCATTCCATGCATTGTAAACAATAATGGCGGTGTGGAATACACACGGAATCCTAGTTTTACTCATCTTATACTTTGTGATCAACAAACTAACAAAAACAAATTAATACTTTATTGGCATTGATAAACCTGTGGTGGCACTCAGGAGACGGAAAAATGTCGGTTGCTTGTTCTCCCGACATCAAGCTTTTGTCATGCTAACACATCTTATGAAAAAATTTCCATTATTTTATGTGAAGCCAACGAAAATCGAGCAGCACCAAAACATTTTACAGCTGAACGCTTTTAAAAAAGTTCAGCGACAACATCCCAAGAATAACCGCAACAATGTGTTCTTAATATAAGTGGTTTGATTAATGTAAATGTTTTTTGAATATTACATGTAGGGCTGGGCAAAAAAAAATGGATTTTTTCTATTAATCGTTTTTTTTTACGTGGTTGATTCAGAATCGATTCTCAAAGAGCAGAATTGATTTTTTCCCCATTTTTTTTCTGCAAACATTAAACGTAATATTAACGTTAATCAAATAACTAGTCTTCTTCACTACATGTCACCCTCTTTTTTGCCTTGCGCGATGTTACCAAGGAGCCTGTCATTCTTTCATTCAGTGCTTAAAATGGCGGTTTTATGTGCTTCATCAAAGTTGATGCCACCTTCACATGAAAAGTAAGAGGTATGGAAGCATTTTAGATTTCGCAAGAAAGACGACAACGTTAGTGTTGTGGCTTTTAATTTCTTTTTATTAATTACCCACTTGTAAACTTCTGTTCACTGTTATTTTTTATTAATATAGTATTTGTATTAAATCTATATTTATTGAGTTAAATCAAGAATAAAAACTGACCCGAGAATCAGAATCGAAAATAGAATCGAGAATCGGAATCGAATCGAATCGATTTGATAGCTTGTGAATCGAAATTGAATCGATCTGGAACATTTGAATCAATACCCAGCCCTAACTACATGGCAAAGATGAATGCACATTTATATATTGATTCAATAGAATGGATTTTGTGGCAAGAAATTATCAGTTTTTAGTATAAATATTTGAAAATCAAATTATAGATTTGAATTTTTTATGTTTTTAAAGATGCTTTGTGAAAGTTTGTAACAGAAAATAGTGGTTTTCATCTTGTCACTTTCTTGGTATAGAAAACACGTTTTTACAGAAATAAAATGGATTTATTGCCTTTTGTAACCAAACTCTTCATATATAATATAAACTCAGGTGCAAAGGTGTACTTTTTAAAAGGGCACTGCCCCAGTCACAGCTAGGGATCATTTTTTTGAAAGAGCAGTGAAAGTTGATGAAACATTTGTGTACAGTTCCAATCATTGTTATTATAGTTAAGTTTAGTTGATTAAATTAACGTTAATTACCTTTAATTCATGTAGCAGACACTTAAGCAGATTGTCTTGCGTCACCACATATGTAATACTAAAACTTTTCAGATACATTTTTTATGTGCGTTCTCTTAAAAAATTATAAATTGCATTTATTTTTAGGATTAAAGTTGTACATAATCGGTGAAGGGATTGCAGTTTTCTAATTAGATGCATCAACTTTGACATTATAGGTACAAAACATGTGGTGGGTGTTTTTTCTCTTGCTGATAAACCAATTTATTTGGATGTGGTACCATTTTATGGTTAGTTGCATTTTATTATTCAAATTATGTATTGTTAATTTTAAAACAGACCTGTAGCCCAGTTGTTACTGTGGTTATGAATCATAATCAAAGGTAGATTATTATATAATTTTTAAAAGGTTTTATTCTTTGGTTGTTCTGCTTGATGAGTACTATAATCATTACAGCCTTTTTCAAACAATGTTAGACTCGGCAGTGTTCCATTTATAAGGCCACATACATTTGAAACTTTTACTTTTTAAAACAATTGTACATTCTGCTTCTTTAGAGCTCATATGTGTTGCCTGATATCATGCGATGACCCAACTCCCCGAACAGAGAAAAAACTCCCTGTGACCCATTTAAATGTGAAGTAGTGCAAGTTCTGTTCCGTTCTTACGGCTGAGATGAACAAATGAGAGCGCGGAGGCCGTCCTCATCGTCTATAAAGAGCATTGTCTCACACAAACCAATTTATTGCAATTCCCACTAGGACAGAAATAGATTTGAGTACAGCGATTGTGCGCTGTTTTCATATAGACAATGATCATGCCTGTAGGGCTGGAGAACAAGAAAAATACAGAGATGAAGCAAAAAGGATGTAAAAGTGCTGGGATTTGCCCGAGCTTGTGGAGGTTGTGTTAAATATCTCTCATTCAAATCCGTCAAATGGTTTCCGCTGCAACACCCTGTCTACAAGTGAGAGCACAACAAAACAAACAAGCGCACTTGCGGTGTAGACAGCTTTGTTGATTATAAGCAAAGCGTTCCAGATTTGAAGTGTGGCGCGGCTCGCTTGCGGTGTAGACGCTTCAGAGTTGGCTGAGCTTCAGGGCTGATCAATAATCGCATGTAAAGCACTAGTTTCTCTTGCCAAGTCCCTGTCCTGATCAGATATATACACCAACCTTGTAGAGGCCTAAAACAACAAGCAGCTCAATATGATGAATGCAGAACAAATGCATTACACTTTAAAATCGCCAATTACAGCATGCTTTAGAAATTATGTCACTAAAGGAAAATCGAGCTAGAACAGCATTCGCAGCATTATTAGGATGATTTGGACAACTTTACAGCTCAAATAACACACATTTTGTGTAAAATCAATAATGTAAGTAAAAACAGTAAAGCACTGTAAATGAATGATTTATGCAAATGTTGTTGTATAAATCTGAATCTTCTCATTTTAGAACAGATTTTGTCATTATTATTTTAGTCAGAATTCATAGATCCTACTTTTTAAATAAATTTGCTAATCAGTCCCTTCAGCAAAATGTGATTATGCGATCACATGATTCAATGCATAATCAGCCAAAGTTTGCATATTTATGCTGGGGGCGCATTTTTAAAAAAATGCCGCACTTTCACCGCATAAATTGCAGATTTCTGCCCGCAAAATTTTCATATCATATCTTAGCAGAAAGTTGAAAAATGTTGCATTTACTTGTTGTCGTTAGGAAGTGACGTAATTATGTGAAGTGAACATCGATTAAAAGCTCCAAAAGCTGCAAACATTTTTTGCAAGTTCCAGCAGTTTTTGCAAGTTCCCGCAGTTTTTGCAAGTTCCCGCAGTTTTTGCAAGTTCCCGCAGTTTTTGCAAGTTCCCGCAGTTTCAGCGCATAAAATTGCATAAATCCCGCATATTCTATTGCAGTTTTTAAGAAAACGTGCCGCAAGATTAAGGATTTTTGCCCGCAACAATCACAAAAAACTCTGGAAGGATTGGCTAATGATGACTGTAAAATTAACGTGCCACTCCGTGATTTTATAGTGCAGTGCATATTGGTTTATTTAGTGAGTCTGGGTCAGACCTAAGGTTAGCAGGATGATTGATGTCGTGTGTAGCTTCCTGTCATTTCTGGTATTATAAGAGTTGTTGCTCTCATAACGCAGTGGCAATTACAGTTAAGTGGTTTGTCTGTGTGATGTTTATAAGGCAGAAGAAAAAAAATGACTTAATCATCTATCGCGGAAATGACCGAGGGATTTAATCTATTTTTGTATGCGCTTCTCCGCGGCTACAACGGCTCTCTGAACCATTTCCTTTAATAGCTTAGTGAACTTTCAGCTGTTTATTTCTTAATTTAATCTTCTAAACATTAATTAAAATTGTATATGGGTGTGTGGTCTAAATCACTGTCTTCTGCTGGTCTCAGTTTTCCCAGGTTTTTTTAAAGTGACAAAACATTGATTTAGAATTTCACCTTTCTGACACCTGCAGGACAATGAGAGAGAGAAGTGTGCACTAGGAGCAGGCAGGTGAAGATAAGAGAGAATGAACCTTTAGTGTTCTTCTAATTTTGTATCATTGCATGCAAAATTAGAAACCGAGGTAGTTGTATGCATTTGCCAGAAACTTTTATCTAATCAACTTTAAGGTGTACATGTTTCAGTCCACAAGTGCTTTGCAAAGCAAACTTTGGCATTGCTTGCATAAATCATGAGATCTCAGATTTCAGTCCTTTTTATAGAAAGCATTGGGAGACCTCAGATAAAGCATACTGCTGCTTTTGAGAAAAGACCAAGCAATATACTTAAAGATTTCAACAGTGTCACAAACTCAGATTTGTCTCAAAATGCAGATATTCTGACATGAATGTGTTTTAAATGATCTGACATGGAATGCTATTCTTAATCATGTTATCAGTGTATTTTACTTTATGCCAATATAATCCCACGTTTGTCTATTTCTGTTTCACTAAGGAACTTTGATAAAGATTACATGTGATTGAAACTTTTCATTGAATCTCCCATGCTATCCTCTGCTCATATATGAATGCTATTTTACGTCTAGAATGGTACTTAATGTAAGATGTAAGTAATGTAAGAATAGTAGTGTAAATAATGTAAAAATGTGTGTCGACATATGATTCCCTCCCCCAAATCATGCCCCTTATGTTTAATTTCATATTGATTCCACCTAAATGTAAGTGTGTGTGTGTGTTTATTAGGGATGCTCCGATCGATCGGCCGCTTGCTATGCTTCTCAATTAATTATGGTAAAATGCCACTACATCCAAAAGCCAGGGGACGCTCTCGTGCAGAAACTCAATATGCGCTGCAGGCGAAGAACCATACACACGCAGCTATGACAAGCAGCTCCAGGAAATGGCTTAAGGATATATTTATATTGCTGTTCTTCAAACCTTTTCAGGTATTTTCATGATAAAAAAGAATATGTATAAAGATTATGTTTATGGTTGCTTTTTCAAATGTACACTGTAAAAAATGTCTGTAGAAATTACAGTATTACTGGCAACTAGCTGCCAGTAACTTACTGTAGATTTTACATTTATGTTATTTACTGGCAACATTTTGTTCAAAGTGAAATGAACATGAAACATTTTTAGACTTTATCTTCTACAGTAAGTTACTGGCAACCAGCTGCAGCAAATTTTTTAGAGTGTATGTTATAAACGACTCAAACTAAACAGTGATTTTAGATCAATAGGGACTTGCTGATCAAAAGCCGTAGTAGGTGAAATAGCTGTGAATAATATCGGCTGTGCGATTTAGAATAGTTGGGTGATTCTCACGAAAACTTGGTTTTAAAAATGTCAAGCATGAAAATGTAAAAATTGCTTAAATTTACTTTTTTTCCCAACAGACATTGAAAAACAAAGTTTGGAGTAAATGGGAACATTAATTTAAAAACTTTTACTTATCATTTAAACACTTTTTGTAACATAATTTAAAAAATTAGTCCTAAAAAATCTCATTACCGCAACAGTCAGAAAACATCAACACTGACATATTTTCAAAATGACATGACAAACCTGAAAGAACATAATTTGGAGATTCTGCACATGCATTTAAAATCAAAGTATTATGCTTCTATTAATTAAATTAACATTTAATAAGCAACTATTGCGGTAATGATAATCAAAATGTCGTGTAAGCATTCTGACAAGACAATATTGCAAATTAACTGTAAAAAATGATATTACCTGGTAGCCATCTTGAAGTAATTGGTCCATGTGCTTGGTCATTCAAAATCAAACTTTATTAAAATTCTGTATGTGTGCTTAAACTGTTCTCAAAAAGTGTTGCGGAGGATGAGAACATCAGGCATGGACACATAATTTTCCTAATTTTTCTTCATTATTATTATAAATGAATATTCAGTAAATATTTTTCTGTCATCTAAAGTAGTCTAGCAAAAAAATCACTTTATTTTTTTTCTAAATATTTTTGTTTTAATTTGTTTAAATTACAACATAACACATGTTCAAACACAGCAGGACGCATTGCGGTAATGAGAATTTCAGCAGATAATGAGATAAAATTGACAAATTATAAATTCTTATGTTAAAATCACACATTGTGCAAGGTAGAACACAGTATTGTGTTAATTCTGATGCTTTTTAATGTTACTATATTACACATTTTATAGCTAAAATCATTAGTGCCGTGGTGTTTCAATGGTTTTGTGAGAATCACCCAGTTACCGGCCACGTATTATTAGTGTATATCTGCATTTATCGGAGCACCCCTAGTGTTTAAAGCAAATATGTGTGTATTCATTTTTTATGCGTCTTTTTATATTTTTACGTTATAAGTCGTGTGTGCAGTGTTTAATTTTGAATGCAGATTTGTGTATCCATTTTGTACTTTGGGTAATGTATTAAAATGTGTTTGTTTTAATGTGTTGTTGCTGATCAGCGCTGTGACAGTTGATAAAGTTGTGGCAGAGACATGAGTCATGGCTGAGGTTTTTGCACAAGGACAGTGGTTTGCTGCTAATATAACAGTGCCGTTATATTAGACTTTAGGCTTTAAAGTAACATAAGTTAACCAATCTGATCTCACAAAAATTCTTATGTATTTTACAAGTTGGCTAATTTGCATAAATTCATATGAAGTAAATCGAACAAAAACATACGATTATCACTAAAACGAAACCCCACCCCTAACCTCAAACGTCACAGTGGCAAAATCAAATTGTACAAATGCGTACGAATTGCATTTCGTCCAAATTCATACGAAGACATTCATACATTGTCATGGCAATTCGTACGCATTTCATCCAATTCGTACAATGACATTTATACATTTTCGTACAATTTCATTTTGCCACTGTGACGTTGGGCGTACAATTTAACCCACATCTGTTTGCATGATCATTAACACCAACAATAAAACAAATAAATAAACATGCAAACATTCTAATGCTACGTACACACCAAACCCGGGCATCGCGTTACTCGCTCTAGATTACTCGCTGGATTTAACTAATTTTCGCTCGAGTTGAATTTTTTCAACTTGGGTGAAGACGCGTTTGAGGTGAATAGCGCATTTTTTCACGGCAAACGCGCCGCCCATATCATGTCATTCGCATCGCCCCACACAAGGACGCGTCTGTTTGCATCTTTTTTCATTGGCTTTGTATGTAACCTACTCGCGCAAATCGGTGTGAACCCACAGTTACACTTCTATATGTTTCCCCCCACAAAAAGTCCAAATGAATCATCCCCTATCCCTCAATCCTTCCAACACAAATGCTGTGTTGTTCCCCTTAGAGAAAATGAATGAGATCCATTCTCTATATATCCAGCACCTCAATTACCAAAGCGTCTGGATACAGTACAAAACACAAACGTCCAAACATACACTCCCATTCCAGCACTTTAACTCACTCTCAGAATCCAAAACACTCACATCAGTGCCATGTCTCTGAATCCAGCATGGCAAGCTCCTTTTCTCCCTCTCTGTCTCTCTCTGTGACACACACACACAAGCATATACACCTCAGCACCATTACCAGGTCTCTGAATGCAGCATGGCAGGGACTCCACAAAGGCAGAGGGGCGAATGAAGCCAACAAACCTGTGGTTCTTTCCTCCTCCGCTCAGCTAGAGACCTCCTGCTGTAAGGTGGATTGAGGATGGAGAGCCTTCTTCTCTCAAACCACCCCAGGTCTAACCCAGACATTACTTGCTTGGCTTACAGTGAGATGGAGCCCCACACTGGGGCTTTTTCTTGAGTTGTTGTGGTGTGTGATCTGAAAGCCTGCTTAACTGTTTTCAACACTGAAAGGCCAGCAGGGGTGGGTGGGTGATACCTGTAGCTAACGTTTCACAAGTTTATCGACCTTATGTGTGGGTGGCCTATGAAGAAAGACAGACAGACAGACAGATTTGTTGTTCTGTCAGTTATTTTTTCTCTTTTTTTAGGAAGTACTGCCTCTGAGACATTACCACTGATGGATGGATTTATGGATGGATAGACCCTGCAGAACCAATCATAAAGGAACCTGGTGGCATTGAACTGCGACAAATGTGTATGTTGTGGGACAGAAAAGCTGTGATTCAAGCACACCCCTTCAATCTCTGTGCTTTGCAAAACAGAACGAGTGGAGAGGAGCGAAAGCAGATGAAAATGTTACTGGAAAGGGCAGCTGCACTAAAAAAACGCCTCCTTGGAGAATTGTCCTCGGCAGTCATGAAAAAATTGCATTTTGTACCACATAAAAGCTCATCTCCATAGAAAAAAGTCGACGGGAAAGAAAGAAAGAAGAGAAAGCTATTGGTTTTTTTTACACAGCCTGTCCAGAAGACCAGGCCCTCATTACCTGAAGAAAAACTGTGCCATTAAATTGAAATTTAATTTGCAAAATTGTGTTTTAATGTAGCTATACGCTTCCATTCGTCCAAATGTGGCTTCTGTCGCCAGCATGTCTTAAGGCGATTTAATTGGGCTAATAGAGACAGCTGTTATTAGTGAAGCTTCTTTTGTGTGGCTTTGGTAGTTTTTCATCACGACCCTCAGGGCACACTGATAAAGTCTGAAGTGGATTCAGAATCCAGATGAAAGATCTCAGCTCGCGCAGGCAACATGTGAGAGATATTTGACAAAACATCGGTTGCAACATGTGCCTCTCATAAATTCACTGAGCCAATTTACCTGCTTGCCGGTAACACCACATGTATCTTTAATGTAGTCAAAGAGCTCTATACGAGGAGAAATAAAGAAGGTGAGAAAGCCACATACATCCACATCCAGCTTATATATTCCTCTCTAACCAGAACATATGTTCTGCACTTTCCAGAGAACGACAGACCTCATCATCATCACCATCGTCGAGCGTGCTTGAAGAGGAAAGGCCACATTCAAGGTCAAGGACGAAGCAGCTTGTATTGAGCCAGAACGGGAAGATTTACAGCTGAAGCGGCATCAAACGCACCCCTTATCTGCGCATAATCAAAGGGCATTAGCGACAGGGAGTCTTCAAACGGCCTGCTTTAGAAAGGCAGCCCTGTAATGAAATGACAATGGAGAAACATCTCCAGAATAATAAGGTGCCGTGTGCTGGAATTCACAATGAATCGAGACACTAGTTCCCTTGTCACCCGATGATGACTCAGGACTGCGCAGACAGCCTCCAATATAAACACCTCGGGACTTTAGTCAGAAGATCACAGGTCTGGCATCAGTTTTTTTTTATTACAGACCATATCAGTGTGGCTTACAGAGCGTGACTGATTCAACATCAGTGAATGGAGATGAGCGGTACCTTGATTACATTTCTTTATCTCTAGACTGCACTGTGAGTTTACAACAAAGTTTTTTATTGAAGTGACAGGATTTGGAGAAAAAATATCTGAATCAAGATGTTAGATACTTAATCATGATATTATTTAGATATTATGTTTACCTTAAAGGACAAGTTCGGTATTTTACACTTAAAGTCCTGTTTTCAGATTGTTTATGATGAAATAGAACGGATGAAATTTGGACATATGATGCTGGCCCGAGAATTTTCGGGTGTTTCTTGTATCACCTCCCACCTCTATAATGGGTTTATAGGTGCACAGGAACAATCCTTCCTAAAAGGCATTAAACTTTTATTTACAAAGACGTGAAACACACCGAGTCGTCAGGGGTGTTCACTGATATGCTCACTCAAAAATCGCTGCAAAAGACGCATTCCAACAGGTTTTATCGTAGTTTTTGTCCAACTCCATTGACTTGTATTAGATGTGCTGTGAGGTACGGTATTACTCGGCGCCGGGAAACCGTTTGTATTCTTGCAATTGGCAAAGGCGGATTATCGCCACCACCTGGGCTGGAGTGTCTATTATTCAAGCTCTCGGCGGAAGAATATACGGGTGTGAGGCGGTTGGAAAAATAGGTCCACAAGTTTACAACGAAAGGGAAAAACACCTGTTGGAAAGCATCTTTTGCAGCATTTTTTTGTGTGAGCATATCAGTGAACACCCCTGACCACTCGGTGAGTTTCACGTCTTTGTAAACGAAAGTTTAATGCATTTTAGGAAGGATTGTTCCAGTGCACCATTAAACCCATTGTAGAGGTGTGAGGTGAAACGCAAACAAGCGAAAATTCTCAGGGCAGCCGCATATGTCGAAAATTCAGTCAAAACGGTTCTATTTCACCAAAAACAATATGAAAACAGGGCTTCAAGTGTAAAATACCGAACTTGTCCTTTAAAGGGATAGTTCACCCAAAACTGAAAACTGTGTCATTATTTTCTCATCCTCATGTTGTTTTGGACCTGTATGAATTTCTTTTTTCTGATGAACGCAACAAATGAACAAATTTTTGATAAATGATGATTGCATAGCACCTGGGACAATGATGACGTCAACGCAAAAAATATGTTGACCCAAAATGACAGCGTCGGAGAGTAGTAGCAACGCTAGTGGCTCCTCGCAAGTGTGAGCAGTGCGTAAGTGACGCGTGTTTTTTTCAGTGCCCATGTTAAGTTAACAAGCATGCACACCGCACGCATGAGCAGCACGAGCTTGCGGCGCTGTAGCAGCAGTGCTGCAATCGTTTCTGCGTCGGTTCTATTTTTGCTGCGCTGCTCACGCTAAATTAAAGTGACAGTGCTTTGTTTATGGTTTTACTGTTCGTGTATTGATGCGAAAAAGTGTCATTTTACCATAAAATCATGAATGTGATGCCAAGTGTGTTTTAAACAGTCATGACTTTGAGCAATTTAACAGAAAGCAATGAAATATTTAAAAACACACTGTTGCCAGAAGATTGAGCTTTCATTCACTCTCTGCCCAGCACTAAATGCGTCCTCATCTATCTTAACAAACTTAAGAGAAAGAGATTTAATAATGTATGTGCTTTTTAAGTCTAAAATTGTGTTTATATCCGTCATGGACTAGAACAGCACGAAAACAATGTGGATTAAACAAATCAAGTTATAATATTTACAGTGACCATCAAAAGGCACATTGAAGAGGTTTTGCTCATAAATAAATGTAAAATAAATTCATGTAAACTTGAGATTTTTTTTTACTGTTACTAAACAGCACAGTATGGGTTGCAAATGCTGCAAAACGTTTTATTGAATGCTACCTCTGACTAAGAATACATTACTTTGCACTTGTTTAGTCTTTTTTATTTTGGAATTTTAAGAGCAATAAATATATATTGCAATGTTAAGGAATTCATGGTTTTTTTTCATTCATATATGTTAATCAAACTATTGGTTAATTAATGGGGAGATAACCGAGAATCGAATCGAAATCCAACCAGACTGTTAAATTGAATCGTTAGATTAATCGATGCATCAAAAAAATAATCGCTAGATTAATCTAAAAAAAAAAAAGTTTATTCCAGCTCTAAGCACACAGCTGATTGTTTGACCTCAATAGGAAATATTATGGAAGTATTGTGATAAGTGATGAAGATATTTTGATAAATGATGGTAAGCACACATTGACAGTATTAATTTGATCGCTTGAAAGTCAATGGTTACAATCAGCTGTATGCTTACAATAATTTATCATAATATGAATAGTTTGGTTCCAAAACAATATTTTTGTCAGAATATGTTATTAAGTTTATCATGTTTTTATTGTGTTTTATTGTGCTACTTAGCTGTATTTTTTAGTTACAATTGCATTTTTGATTGATATTAATTGGAATGCACAATCAATGAACTAGATTATTATCTCGTTCTGGAACCAAACTCATATTTTGTGTTCATCAGAGAAAAGATATTCATACAGGTTTAGAACAACATGAGGATTTGAAAATGACTGATTTTTCATTTTTGTGTGAACTTTCCCTTTAATTAATATGTTTGAATTGTATATACTATATAATATTCCGTTTACATTTATGCATTTAGACTTTTTTTTCAAACAGTGCATGCAAGTTATAGATTTTATGTGTCATGTTTCCTGGGGTTAAACTTCACCTTTTAGCTGCTAACGCAAAACACTATTGAGCTACAGGAACTATTAACAGTAAAATACATCAGATATATACATGCATATTTCTGTTTAACCAGTGTTTAATTTTACAAATGCTTTACTACTTGGACAAACGAGAGAAAGTTGAGGGTTTAAAGGTTTCCACTAGAGGGCGTCGTGAGCTGAAATCATCGTGTGTTTTTCTCTTTTCATCCTTCAGCTCCCTACCAGAGCTCGTAAAGCACTCTTTGCATTTTTTATCATGTTTGTTTTTCTGTTTTTTTTGTTTTGCACCAATGCAAACGTATGCAAAATACTTCAAAACATGCCTGCATGTTTTGGAGAGATCCAAGGAACCCGTTTACAATGGAAGACTGTCCTTTCTGTTTATAGGATAAACACGCCAAATAGGCTACGTAAGGGCAAGTAAATGACACCTGCTGTGTTACTATAGTTGAAGGCAGATTTAACATACCTCTGTATCTAGCTTCATGTTTTACCCCATTCAGTCGTTATAGGTTTTTTTAATCATTTACATACTGCTATTAACTAAAACATGGTCAGGTGTTTATTTATAGGCTAATAATTATATCTGTCCAAAACATCTGAATGATTCAATTCTTTTGATTTGGAAGTATTAATTTTTAACAAATAATGTTTGTGTAAAATCTGCTAGTTACAGCCGTTGCTCATTTTTAAATGTGTAAACATAACGAATAACACTGATGGACAAATAGCCATTCAGCCTTAGAATCCGCGTATTTGTGTTTGTTTAAGACTGAATATGAAACATAATGTGAGAAATAATGTCGACAGAAGTTCTTAAAGCTTCTTAAATGCTTAAACGCAGACCGAGCACATGTGTGTTTTTTGTTGTATTAAATTACAAACAATTTCTTTAACGTACGGATTTCAAACCCCGCTCGAGGCTCTCAAAGTGAAAGAGTCTTTTATAAACTCCCGTCTGCGTCCGCATCACTCACATAAAGCACCGCTTTCGAGACCCCGCCTACAATTCGAATTTAGCGATTCTGATTGGACACGTCATCTCCTTCCTCCTCCGTTCATTGGTTGGCGGCGGATCAGTAACAATGTTTAATGCACTATGAGAAAAGAGTGAGGCGGTCAGAGAGAGAAACGCGTAGAGGAGGCAGAAGGGACACCGGGGGTTTATAGTGCATCTCTTCCCGTACTGTTATTGACAGCTGGCTTCAGTGACAAGCAAAGACAGCCGTCGCTTTGGACGGAACACTTTCGGTTAATATCAACATTTTACACTTTGGACTCTCTTCTTTTTGCTTTGCGTTTATTTTTCTTACTTCAGCACTAGGGACTGGACGTACACAGTCTCCCAAGGACGCATTCATCACGGGGATGTCTCACCCCGCACCGATGCAGTACACGAAAAGGCTTTGCTCGTTGATGCTATGAACGCTTCTGGATGTGTATTATATGTTTGGGTCAAGATATCGCTCCTAAAGCATCTTTAGTCTGAATCCCGGTGACTCACTGCATGAGCGGAGGAGAGTCACTGCATCCTAATCAGAGATACGTGAGAGGAGTCGCTGCCTCACGTTACAGGCGCACTTTTGGGGAGCGCTTTATTTTTCCATATAGTCTTGTTGGAGTTTTTTTTCTTCTTTGCTTGGAAAGGTTGTGTACAAAGGATGTAACCCGTCTTTGGTGATGGTTGTCTTTAGACTGGATAGCAGGCTACAGGTACGTCAGTTTGTGTTTGTCATTAACATTTTGGTTAAAAGTGTCATTCTGTGATTTCTAATGTTGATATGTCATACGTGCGCGTTAAACGTGCAGCTGCTGGATGCGCACTGGGTCGGAAAGGATGCAACAGCTTATTCTAAAAAGCTTTCTATGTTTAATTCACGTATAACATAACCAGGCAGGGTTGTCTTTTATTTGTACTCTGATTTATTCGACCATCTATGAATTGAATGTATTTAATCGGATTATGGCGTTTTTAGAGATTTAAGAGGCTTATTTGAACGCATTTGTATGCATGAGGTTGCCTGAAGAAAGCTAAGGTATGGATACGGCCCCCAGCTGTTTCAGGACGCATGGATACAGAAAGCGATGTATATGTGTTGATTTGCGCAAAACCTTAATTTATAATTGCGCGTTTGGCGCGCGTAACGCTTGATAAGTCGTTCCACATGGCGTATCCTGACGCATTGCTTAACCTACACGTTAGGAGGATAATGACATGAACATCCACCTGTATTTAGTGGTAAAGCGCCCCGACGCATCTCAAGGTTAGATTGACATGCTCTCCACGTCGTTCATCGGGGAATGATAAATTACGCATTAGATGTGCATTTCATTACAGTCACACTATAGAGGAAAAAAAGCTGCATATGCCGAGATAAGATGTGTTTTGAAACCATTTATTAATCTTGATGTCAGTATTAAATTGATGAAGTGCAATAACGCATGTAATGATCTGTGCACTGCTGAAAAAGAAGTGTTTTTTTGTCTTTTTTATTACAGGGGAAGAGGCTCAGAAAGGCTATTTCTTTGTGGAAACCGGATTGTGATTATGCCTCCAATGCGCCTGGGCGTTCAGCAGAATATAAATTAGCTGTACAGCCTCACCGTTTGTTGTGAAAACTCTGGATAAAAGAAGCACTGCCACAGAGGACAGAAAAGAGCATTCAAAGGAAAAGCCCACATAATGACTTTATACATTTTTTATCATGAATCGGCATGTGTGCTCAGTAATTGAAGGTATAAATCGTCATTTTGCCAGGAAGATCAACAGGTCGGAGGCGTAGAAACGCATCAGAAACCCGAGACACTCACTGAAAGGGATGCATCTTTCTGTTTTCCTTTTCCTACTTTTATGGGCGCAAGCCCTGACATTAAAAAACTTGAACTACTCGATACCCGAAGAGAAAATTCAGGGTGTCATTGGAAACATTGCCAAGGATGCCGAGCTGGAACTGGGGGAGCAGGGGAAAAAATCCAACTTTAGGGTGTTGGAGAACTCTGCGCCACATCTCATAGATGTGGATCCCGAAAGCGGGCTACTATACACAAAACAGCGGATCGACAGGGAAACACTGTGTAAACAAAATTCTAAGTGCCAGCTCTCCATGGAAGTGTTTGCCAATGACAAGGAGATCTGCATGATTAAAGTCGAAATACAGGATATAAATGATAATGCACCAAGCTTTCCTTCTGATCAGATCGATATTGACATTTCTGAAAATGCAGCCCCGGGCACACGTTTCCCCTTGGCTGCTGCCTACGACCCTGACACGAGAGAAAACGGCCTGAAAACATATCAGATCACACGGGATGATTACAGTATATTTTCTCTGGATGTGAAATCCAGAGGGGATGGAACTAAATTCCCTGAATTGGTTGTTCAGAGGTCCTTAGATCGAGAGGAGCGCAGCCATCACACTTTAATTATTACTGCCACTGACGGAGGGGAATATCCTAAATCAGGGACAATGCAAATCAATGTGAAAGTCACTGATTCCAATGACAATAGCCCTGTGTTTGACCAACCCTCATATGTAGTGGAGATTCCTGAGAATTCACCTCTAGGCATGGTATTGATAGATTTAAATGCCACGGATCCTGATGAAGGGATTAACGGCCAGGTTACTTATTCCTTTAGCTGTTATGTCCCAGACAGGATCAAAGAGTTGTTTTCAATAGACCCCCGAACGGGTGTCATAAAGATTCAGGGTAAAATCGACTATGAGGAGAACCCAATTATAGAGATTGATGTTCAGGCAAAGGATCAAGGCCCCAACCCGATTCCTGGCCATTGTAAAGTCACCGTTAAAGTGCTCGACAGGAATGACAACTGGCCCTCTATAGGTTTCGTGGCAGTACGTCAGGGGGCGGTTAGTGAAGCGGCAGCCCCAGGGACAGTGATCGCTCTTGTGAGAGTCACAGACAAGGACTCTGGGCGCAACGGGCAGCTCCAGTGTAGGATCTTAGGCAATGTGCCTTTTAAGTTAGAGGAGAACTATGATAATTTTTACACCGTGGTGACAGACAGACCACTAGACAGAGAAGTCAAAGATGAGTATAACATCACTATTGTGGCCAAAGACAATGGCAACCCGCCCCTGAACTCAACCAAGTCTTTTACTGTTAAAATCTTAGATGAAAACGATAACGCACCTCGCTTCACAAAAATGGTCTATCTGCTTCAGGTGCCCGAAAACAACATCCCAGGGGAATACCTTGGCTCGGTTCTGGCTCATGACCCAGATTTGGGCCAAAATGGTACTGTGTCCTATTCCCTCCTTCCCTCTAATGTGAGCGAGGAATCTATCACCACATATGTTAACATTAAACCCACTGACGGTGCCATTTATGCACTGAGGAGTTTCAATTATGAGCAAACAAAGTATTTTGATTTTAAAGTCCAGGCAAAAGATTCCGGTAATCCTCACCTGGAGAGCAACACCACTGTCCGTGTGAGTGTTCTGGATGTCAATGACAACATTCCCGTCATCGTGCTTCCTCTACTTCAGAACGATACTGCTGAGATCCACGTACCACGAAATGTGGGAGTCGGTCACATTATCACCACGGTGAGAGCGGTGGACAATGACTTCGGCGAGAGTGGTCGGCTCACCTACGAGATCTCGGATGGGAACGAGGAACACCTGTTTGAGATCGATTCGGTGACGGGCGAAGTACGGACAGCTCAGCCATTGTGGGAGGAGGTGTCACCTGTTGTAGAACTCATCATCAAGGTGACCGACCACGGCAAACCAACGCTCTCAGCCATGGCGAAACTCATAGTCAAAGCCTACTCCGGCCCCCTACCAGAGGGTGAACCGCGGATCAACGCCGAACACCACAACTGGGACATGTCGCTCCCATTAATAGTGACCCTGAGTATCATCTCCATCATGCTCTTGGCGGCTATGATCACCATCGCGGTCAAGTGTAAACGCGAGAACAAGGAGATTCGCACGTACAACTGCCGCATTGCCGAGTACACCCACCCGCAACTGGGTAAAGGCAAGAAAAAGAAAATCAACAAGAACGACATCATGCTAGTGCAAAGCGAAGTGGAGGAGCGAGATACCATGAATGTCATGAACGTGGTGAGCAGCCCATCTCTGGCCACATCGCCCATGTACTTTGACTACCAAACACGTCTACCCCTCAGCTCTCCAAGGTCCGAGGTCATGTATCTCAAACCCAATGCCAACAACCTCAGCGTTCCTCAAGGGCACGTCGGATGCCACACCAGCTTCACGGGACCTGTCACGAATACCACAGAGACACCAGTGAACAGGATGTCGGTAATTCAGGTATGACAGACAACTTATAGTCTTCTGACTTATTGCCTTTCTTCCCCTCCACTCCCGCTCCATCTCAGTAGGTCAATAAATGAACGGATGGGTTGATGCGTGTGCATACAAAGAAGCGAGTGAATTGTGCTGTGGAGGGAGCACAGAAGGGAAGGAAAACACAACTGGTGATAATATGAAACATGAGTCTCTATCTGTTCCCCGCCAGATGCAGGAGAGCGCCTTGCTATCGTTTTTTGAAATCTAGCTTCGCTCATATTGTTTCAGGTAATGCGTTATGAGGAAATTGAGTACGGAACATAATTCTGTTGTGGAGATATTGTTTTGATGTTACCGCTGGAGTGAAGAGATTTGATGCACAGACAGGTTTAGCCCTAAAGGCTTGTTATTTCATAACGGCAATGCCGTGATGATTTGCTGCTCCTGCCCAGAATATCTTTAGTGCCACTGGATTGCAAATGAATAGAGCTGCGATCGATAGTTAGTTTCCTGTGGAGCTTCTAAGGTTTGTCTCACACAATGTCAAAATTAATGTTCTTTGTTTAGCTGTCTATCGTTGCTCATACGCTAGGTCAAATAAATACATACAAATTTTATTTTCATACGTAATGTAATTTATCGCAAACATTTCAATTTTCCGTCTTGGCAATGTAGCACGCTTACTGTATTACTTACTCAGCAGGTTTGTGTCACCTTCATACTCATGAGCGCTACAATCCCCTCGCTATTAAACGCATTCAGGCTGCTTTCCTTGAGAAGAAAGAAAGAGCTTTTCTGGATTCCCTCCTTCCTTGCTAATGCGTCTTTGTGCGTAGTGATTTGGTTAAGCTTAACAACTTATGTGTGTCTGTGCTGCTAAGCCAGTTTAAAGCCATTTGAAATCTGTCATGTCAGATGAGGCTAAAGTCACCTCTTTCAACTCAGGTGTGCACATGCGTCGCCATTGAAATTAGAGATGGAAATATTTATTTAGCGGTTTCTTCCTTTCACGTTTTTTTATATTTATATATCAAACTCTCTAACACCCAAGAGCCTCTTTTGTGGATATGTAGCATTGTTTCAGCTAAATGTGTATTTATTATGTGTGTAAATAGGAAGGGGTTACCGTGGCTTTGAAATTTGTGTTTACCCACAAACTCACACCAATACAATGCCGCGTTGTATTGGTGTGAGTTTGTGGGTAAACACAAATGTGAGCAAGTATAGCCGGTAAAAGAACGTGTTACTTTCAAGAGTGTTAATCCTCTTGATTAACCCTTTGGTTCACGAAATGACATTTTTAACCTTTAAAGGTGTGAAGTTACATCAAAACCATTATCTTTAAATACAGTAACTGCATAATTTTATAGGCCATCTTTATAAATTTTAACAAAGGAGGCAATGCACCACTGTAATATTAACCTTTAGCTAAAGGTGTAGTTATTGTTTGTGTAAATAGGTTGGTTAGGTTACTGTGGCGCCGCGTTGAATTGGTGTGAGTTTGTGGGTAAACACAAATGTGTGTGAGCAAGTATAGCCTGTAAATAAACATGTTACTTCCAAGAGCGTTAATCCTCTTGATCAACCCTTTGGTCCATGGGATGACATGTTTAACCTTTCAAGGTGTGATGTTACATCAAAAGTATTACTTTTGAATACAGTGGCCACATATATTCTATCGGTCATCTCTATATATCATAACAAAGGAGGCGATGCACCACTTTAGTATTAACTTTTAAAGGGGACATATCATGAAAATCTGACTTTTAAGTGCTATAATTAGGTCCCCGTAGCTTCTATCAACCTATAAGATGTAAAAAGGTTCAACCCAGTAACTTGGTTTTGGTAAACCATTCTCTGCAAGCATGTGAAAAAATAGTTAATTGAAATTTGGCTCCCCCTGTGATGTCAGAAGGGGATAATACCGACCCTTAATCTGCCCTATCCAACCACGGCACTGACATTTAGTGCAGAAATCAGCTCGTTTACATTTAAAGGGCACAACCAAAACGGCACATTTTTGCTCACACCTACAAAGTGGCAATTTTAATATACAGATCATAAATTACCTATATGGGATTTTGAGCTAAAACTTCACATACGTACTCTGGAGACACCAAAGATTTATTTTACATCTTAAAAAAGTCTTGTGCACTTGAAATTTTTTGTAGTGGACAGATGTTTTAACTTGTTCAAAATACATAACTTAAAATTAGAAGATTTATATTTTATATGCATATAAAGTAAGAAACCCTGTTTTCCTCATTATTTTTGATCAAGAAAGGGTTAACTCTCTCTAAAACTGTGTCTGATGCTGTGTATGTCTCTATCTGTGAATGCTCGGCCATGTGTGTTAGTAACTACTCTTTGTGTCTTCGCTGCTGGTCAGAGGTCAGAGAGAGGACCATTATTCTGTCCTTTAATAATGAGCCGAACAACCAAAGACGCTTCATCAACCCGCAGGCACATGCACTACAGCATAAATACATGCCCTTATCTTTCACCGCCTTCACTCTGCACCAGAAAATAAACGGCCCAAACACACACCCAGCGTGCATGCCGTGTGTTTACACAGATCCATACCGTACAGGATATACTCTCCATTATTTACAGCGCAAGTGTGGCGGGAGGCAGATCTGCTATCCAGTTACCTGGCCTGTAAAACAATCATACTCTTCTCAGGCCTGAAACAAGAGGGACGAGTGAGAGCAAAAGAGATTAGAAGAGTCATAGAAATGTTAAATGACTTTAAAACATACAGTACACTTCAGAAAAAGGAAAACACATCATTTTGAGTTATTTTAGATTTGGTGAAACTACAAGCTGGCGACACTACAGAACTACCAATTGTAATCAACAAGGCATAGACACAGTATATAGAAGATAGTTGTGTTGATTATAAACACAGTGTTTGTGAGAGCCAGAATTTAGTGATCTCAAAACTGTTTTTTTTTTGGTGTGTTGCCAACACAATGCAGTACCAATGAAGTGTTTTTGGCATGCACGTGTATCATACAAATAAATATTTTAATGCAAATTATTGTGTTGACACCGTGTTTATTTGGTAGAGCATTGTGGTAGCAACGCAAAGGTCATGGGTTTGATACACGTTCTGATGAAAAAATTGTAAAATGCTTTGGATAAATGCCAAATGCATAAATTTAAATGTTGTAGTTTAGTTGACAATTACAATTATTATCATTATGTACAGCCTAAAATAAAATCAACACCCCCATTCCGCTCTGATCACCACACAGCTGCACAAATTTCGCAAAAAAAAAACAAAAAATCCCATCAGCCCCGGGTGCTGGGGTGAGACTGTGGGCTTCTAAATGCTGTTTTATAGTGGCTGATCCAGAGGTTGTGAACAACTGGAGACTGAAGTAATACGACTGAAATGAAAAGCGGTGCAGGGTCAATTACAGCACCAGGACTGTCTGCTCTCAGACAGCACAACACAATGAAAGACGTAATTCGATTGGTCAAGAAAAGTTTCCGGGATAAAGGAACATAATAACACTTAATTACATAGCAGGTGTCTGGATCTATTACTTAATGGTGAATTGAGGTTTAAGAAAATCTGCGCTATTCTTTTGACCCAAGAACGAAGGATTTTCTTAATGCATTCGTCTAATCTCTTCGAAAGCTTTTTAGCATTTGTCTTCACGTCTGGTTCATACAGCAGATCTGCGAGATTGACGATTTGAAGGCGAGTGACTTGCGGTCATTATAATTCATTTAAATAAATTATATAGTTATAGTTTCTTTTGTGTGTGTTCCCGTAGCTCAGTCGTAGAGCATTTTGTGAGTAGTGCAAAAGGCCATGGGTTCGATTTCAGGAAACAGACATATTGATACAATACATCCATCTTGTAATGGACTATTTGCTTTGGATAAAAGTATCTACCAAATGTAAATGTAATGTTTGCTTTCAATTTGTTGATAAAGTACACCTTCTGTAGCCATCTTTATTGTCTACCCAGATCTGAAGAGTGGAACTGTGTATCAGGATGGGTCAGTAGATGCCTTGAGCAACAGTGGTTTGTAATAATGCTATGAAAGTGTCCCCTAGGTGGAGACAGTCTGCCTTCAGTACACTGAGAGCAAATGCAAGCAAAATGCACACAGCCTAATTTAAATGCACACAGCGCTGCTCACTTAACATGCTGTTGCAGCACGTTTGCATCTATTTTTTTATCATTATTATTATTATTTTGAGTGACACAGAGTGAAACAGAAAAAAGTGCTGAGAAAAACATTGTATAGTGATGCTTAAAATCCAATGCAGCCATCTGTTTTGCCTTTTGTTTTGTGTTTCCCAAATAAAGAGGTCAACTAAGTCACTTAAGGTCAAATCGGGAGTAGCAATACATGTAGCTCAGGGGAGGGCAATGGCCTTGACACACTCCACTTGTAAAGGTCAATGGTTGGAGGAAATTTTCAGCCGGACAGCAGCAGTAAAACACCTCCGGGGAGTGTCCGTCCGAAATATTTCTTTCCATGAAATGTGCCCAAAAACAGAGTCGGAGAGAGAGAGAGAGAGAGAGGAAGGGGGTGAAAGAAGGATGATAAGAGATCTCACTTTTGAGTATCTGCTTCAAGCTAAGGGTGCTTGTGGTGCTGTTGTTGTGTCATGCGGTGAAGGTGCAGTGTTTTTATAGACGTTGCATGATAGACATCACATTGTTTTTTGTAAAATTGAGTGATAAAAGTGTTGTCAGGTAATCAGATTGCCGCATGAGCTCTAGATGTATTGCTTTGGGAACTGATGCGAAATATTGTCAAGACTAAAGTCAATGTCTGACAATCTGTTTAGAGCGCTCTCTCTCTCTCTCTGTCTCTCTCTCTTGCTCTCTCTCTCGCTCGCAGTGTGTGCGCGCGTTTAGGAATGTGTGTGTGTGTGTGTTACGGTTGGTCAGCAGGAGTGCGAATACAGTCATGCATGCTAATGGATCTGTCCTTGTATGCTGCATTATATGATGACGAGTTGTGCGTGCATGTGTGTGTGTGTGTGTGTGTGTTTGTGTGTGTGTGTGCTGGCAGATTGAGTCATACAGTAGCAATTCCCCTATATGAGCATAACAGCCCACTGTCCTTCAAGATGTCATCTCATTTCTTCTTTTTTCATCTCATCTTCTTCTCTTCATTTATGTCATCTCATTTTATTCTCTGGACTCTCTTCTCTTCTTTCATCTCATCTTTTTCTCTCTTCTTGTCTTCTCCCTTATTGTAGATTTGTGGACTCAGGCTTGCACATCAGTGACTCAACATTGAATTGAAATTTCTGCTACACTTCAGCGGGCCGAGTGCCTAGAAAGAAATTATATTATGCAGTATGTTTTTTTTTCATGCATGAGATCTCTCTGCCTGAGAAACAGAGTGTTTGTTTATGATTTAGGGTTAAAGACGAAAGATAGAGAAGGAATGGGAATCCTTTTGCGTATTTTTGTGCCCACTACTCTTAGTATTTGTGTGTTTGCGCTGAATTATTGATATCCGGTTTTGATATACAGGCATGATCAATGCTGTGCAGTATATGAGGGAATCTAAACAAGCCTTGACTGAACAGGGGCGCACGGGGACCTTGCCGTAAATCTGCCCTTTATTCTGCCTTTAGTCCTTCTAGAATTGCAGGGGTTTATTTTCTTTATCTTGTAAAGAGTGTATAGGTTTGTCTGCATGAGTGTGTTTCACACACGTTAAGCTCATATGATCTTTACTTGCTCATTAATAAATCATAAGATTTAACAAGATCTGCTCTTGTCACAATAAACATCTCGGATACTTCAAGCCGTGTCATATTTAACAGAGAGGGTGAGACAATAAAACCTCACCTTTTGTGTTTCCTTTAATGTATTCATAACTATATTTTAATTAAATCCTTTTCAGATGAAATCCTTACAGTCCTAGCGCACACACACACACACACACACACACACACACACACACACACACACACACACACACACAGACAGAGAGACAGACAGACAGACAGACAACCAGACGCTAGTTTTTTCTTCATGTGCAAAGAGGCATTAAGTTTCAAGTGCTTTAGATACAGATTAGAGAAGGATTGAGATTAGCCCAGTTCTTCAGGAGATAAAAATCAATCCCGGGAAGCCAGAAACAACAAAAAAATCCATCCTTCTGTCCCCACCACCCTCCTTTCCTCTTTCACGCGGTCCTTGGTTTTCTTCGGGTGCACTGGAGTGTGTCAAACCCTCGGCATGAAAAATGTAGCGGAGAGGCTGAACAGATCTGCCTGTTTTTTTGGCGCACATTTAGACGATTAATTACAGCACAGCTGAAGTGTACAGATATGTGTATAATACCAAAGACATTTGTTGAACTGCATGTATAATGTATGGCAATTCGGGAAATCCAAGTAACTCTGTTGAATTATTTATGGAGTTGTATAGCTCTATAACCCAGCTCCGTCCGCTCGGCGTGCTTTGGAACCCCAGACCCGTTTGGGAACCGGCAGGCCGGGGACATTAATAACTCATAAACGCATTTGTAATTTTACCCCGCCCTTGTACAGTTCCGCTTGAACGATGGAATTAATCTTGAGAAAGTCTTTGTGTCGGAGTCGCCGGGGTAGATTGACGACACGGCTCCAGATGAAGAACTGAATGAATGGATGGATGAGTAAATCAAACGCAAGATCTGGAGAAATTAACGGATATGAGAGGCTGTCGAATGATTTTGATTAAATGTCTTATCTCTGCAGGAAACAGAAATGGTTTGCGTTGTAAAATGGTTTGTTTATCATTCGCTATTATGCAACTGTTTCATCCGATCCATTAATTTAATTGGAGTCGCAGAGTGGCGAAATTGTACACTTTCGTTAACTATACAAAATGTTACGGTTAGTCAATATTAACTTTTTGTTTGTTTGTTTCGTAGATCTTTACAGAGCGTATAGCATTTATTCAATAAAACTGATTACTGATAATATTCGATACTACAATATTCGATTGTCAAGCTAACCACTGGGTCGGCACCCCCTTACCTTCACTTGCTTATACAGCCTTATATACCCTCTCGATCCCTGCGCTCTGTCACCGAGCGACGGCTTGTTTTGCCATCTTAAAAAGGGAAAAAACATTATCGCGTACCTTCTCAGAATGTGAAATGATCTGCCGGTCACGACACGATCTGCTGACTCTGTGGTCGTCTTTAAGAATCGGCTAAAAACCCATCTCTTCCGCCATTACCTCACTTCCTAATATAGGAATTACTATCTTTCTCTATTTTTCTTTATCTGTACATTCTTAAAAAAAAAAAATACTAACCAACCCTTTGCTATGTATACTGTGTTGGACTTGATGAGACCATTTCCAGTGCACTTATGTATTGCTGTTCTTGTGTTGCTATAATTGCTTCTATTGTTTACCTCATTTGTAAGTCGCTTTGTACAAAAGCGTCTGGGTGATTCTCAAGAAATCCAGATTTAAAAGGTGTCCAGCATCAATTAAAAAAAGCCATTGATGCCATTTTTTTTTGCACATATAAGATTAAGGTCTGAAGTTACTATAACCATTATTTAAAAAGGATATTTTCCTATAGAATTATTTAATTTTTTTAGATTATCATTATAAAAAATTATCATTACCGCAACATGATATTACATTAAATATATGCATGTACAAACTCATGTTTCGGTAATGAGAACTAAAAAGTTGTCTAGGTACTATGACAAACAAAATTTCAACTTTAATCTGGAGAGAAAAAATTTGAACTGCTTACCTGGTACCTATCTTGAGTGTCACAGTCAATTATGTCCCTTCCAACAATTTTTTTTTTTTTTTTTTTTTTTTGAAAATGTTATTTCCTTGTGGGCTAAAACAATGATTGAAAATCGTTGCGGAGGATGATACTTTACTGTAAATGTTTATAGTATAACATGCACTGAAGCTTTTTATTTTTTAGATTTTTAAATTATAAATATTTCCTTGTCAAAGAACCAAAATCCAATCATGGATGTTGCGGTAATGAAAATTTTCCCCTTAAATGTGGGGGAAATGTTTTTTTTTTGTATATGATGTCATTTGAAATCATGTGCAAAATAGTACATGAAGAGATTTTTGTAACTGTATGCTTCTTGTTTTGATACTCTTACTTTGCATTTACTTTTTATCAAAATGTTTCATGACACCTCATAAGTCTAATTTCGTGAGAATCACCCGTCTGCTAAATGACTAAATGTAAATGTAAATTGTCAAGCTTGGCATTCCTGTTTTCCATGACCTACAATTAATCGTCACCGTTTGAGATAGTACCACAGATAACTTTGGATGTTTATGTCAGTGCGTCATGTTTTCGAAATGCAGAGAGTAAGTAATGTGCGCACAGCGCCGGGGTTATTTAATTACTTAAGTCGGCACCAAAACCTATTAGCGCTAAATGTGAAAAGGAGAAGTATTCCGGCAAGAGTTATAAGACCACAGGATTTGACCCTGGAGGCAGAAAACATCAAGGCACTTAAACTAATTTGCTTGGTCAGTGGAAGTAAACTCATAGAAGGACATTGCGGTCCAGTGGAGTTACATTTTATTTTAATCATCATTTAAGCATAAAGTACTAATTTAAAAGTTTGTAGTTTCTTTAAATTATCCTAAGCCTACCCCAAAACATTTAATGCAACCCTGCCGCTCTAAGCTTGTCTCCCCATCGATTTCCATGCAAAAACACGTTTCCTTTGCCTTGTCTACAAGGATGTTGCACAGCAGGGTGTTATGGAAGCGGGGTGTTAAGTCCTAGTTACTTGTGAATTTTTGCGCAAATGGTAATGAGTGATGCTAGCCTCGCTAACGCTTTAGGGCATTGGTGTTGCTGCCAAAGGTTTGGATGCTTATGGAGATGTTTGTTTAAAAGGAGGCATAAGCTAACCCTGATAAGTGTGGTTTAGACGGTATCATCCATGTAGAGGAGAGAAACACCCACATTCAGATGGCTCAGGGTTGACAGAACGTTCCTCATCTTGGCACTGATTTCCAGCCAGCATTCTAACAATCCATTTATGTAATTTTCTATTCAACTTGCGGTTCTTGTTATTTATTATTTTTAGATCGGTCTTGTGTCATGTTGTCTGGGTGACACTCTATGTTCTTTAATTAGAAATTAAACCATCATCTGCATGATGCAAATGTCAACCAAGCAGTCACGTGAATCTCTGCCCTGGTTCCACCAGTCCAAATGGTGCAGCAGCTTAATAAATAGTTAATGTTGGCCATGTGTGAACAGTATGGTAGCTAAACACAAAGTCAAATCAAATTACAAGGAACAGATTGAAAGACACAGTCTAGCAAATAAATAATTGAACATAAGGTATAAATGAATGAATTTTTGTGCTTGAAATGCTACGCATTACTGGATAGACAAAAGAAAACGCCAGCAACCTGTTCCTAAATTTTACTATTAGTCCAAATAGAACATGCGATTTTGTGTGAATCTTTACACAAATAAACACCCACAGATGTCTATTGTTGTGCGTCTGGCCGTGGGGATGCTAGTCCTTATAGCTCTCCGCTGCGTCCTTCTTTGTATGGCAGAAATCGTGGAGCATTGTTCAATCACAAGCTGTTTCGAGCATCATCTCTCTTTTTGTTATTTGCAGATTGCATCAATACCCCTGCAGGCCCACTATAGACCCCGAAGGGTTCTTCGGATGCCTCCCATGGGCCTCCTTCTGCTAAACCATTTAAATGGCGGGATCCACTTAAGGATGTTTGTTTGGTTTCCTTTTATTTACTTCTTTCATCGCCCATTTTAATTTCTTCATCAAAAGACGCACTTCTATGATTAAGATTCAAACAGCATCTCAGATGTACGTAGATCTGGTAGATGCTAATAATAAAAGTGGCATCCTGTTTTAATGTCAGACTTGTTTTAACAAGTGCTGGAGGTCGGCCAATCAACAGATCTTTTTAGTCATTCAACAAATGTTATCTTTTTTTAGCTTTCTCAGGTACGTTTTCACACTGGGATTTGTTCCTCTTTTTTCTCGCTTTCAACCTTGCTAAACTGTCTCTCTCTCTCGCG
The DNA here is from genome assembly GCF_027580225.2 of Misgurnus anguillicaudatus. Taxonomy (NCBI): domain Eukaryota; kingdom Metazoa; phylum Chordata; class Actinopteri; order Cypriniformes; family Cobitidae; genus Misgurnus; species Misgurnus anguillicaudatus. Next base: position 27,128,706 of record NC_073350.2, on the reverse strand, counting down.
CCCTTTTATTTAAGGAACTCTTTGTAATTTACCAACGGACATGTTGCCAGTTGAAATGTCGTGGTGTGTTAAATATTGTTAAAGAAAACAGGTAATTAAAAAATTCACACTAGCATAAACAGTTTTTCTCGCCTGCCGGAGGGCAATGTTCGGACGAGTTCGTTTTCGCCCTCCCGTCTCGCACTAAAATCATCCACTTGCTTTTTTAGTGAATTAACCGAAGATAGGTTCTGGCTCGAGGCCTGTTTTCCAGTAAGGATTTGTGTGGAGAAAGATGGCTGTCTTCGATAGTATCGGATTGCCACGTGACAGTGCCGACAGGTAACATAAACCCTGCATCTGTGGCCCGGTCGAGTTTAATGAGAAGCTTGTCAGCACTCATGTTTTGTACACAGTCTTATCTGTCTACGGTTACAACTTTTCACCTGCAGCCTTGTGTGGATGAGCTGAGGGTTGTCAGCACCCGAAGACAATGGCCGGCGGTTTGGGGAAGCTAATATTTCGGTTTGTTTATCTTAATCATACTAAATAGAGTGTGAACATCCCTGACTGGCAAAAAAAGTTGTCCGTCTGTTTATGGTTCTAATTCACTTGGTTTGTGGTGCTCTCTTTATCTTGCACTCTCTCTCTCTCTCTCTCTCTCTCTGTTTATGAGGATGATGCTTTATGAGATGGTTTGTATATATTAGAACTGAAATATTAATATAAATCATGCAAAAACAACTACATTGCATGTCTTAATACAAAAAGAGATTGATTTTAAATAGACACTATTATTAGGTCTCACAGCTGCGTCTTTATTTCTTGACAGCACTTTTAGATATTTATGAAAACGTTTTAAATCAGGCATAGTCAGTCAGCCTTTCAGTCCTCTTTCCATGGTCACACAGTTACTTTTATATAGTATTTCATTACAACACAGTCCATTTTATAAAAGTAATGGATATAATTCATGACTTTTTATCATACACTAGGTCAAAAAGGGACAAATTCAACCCACTGAGCTGTAATTTAACCTATCCTTGGTTGTTTCAACCCAAATGCTGGGTTGTTTTAACCCACTGTTGGGTCAAATATAAACAATTTCACCGCAAAAAATTACTTTCTTACTTAGTATTTTTTTCTTTTCAGTAGAAATTTCTAAAATCTCTTAAGTTCTTAAATCAAGATGTATTTTCTCGATGAGTAAAATAAGTCCAGTTTTTAGACAAAAAATATACAATTTAAGTTTTAAGCACAAATTCACTTAAATTTTTGTCTTAAAACTAGACTTATTTTCTTAGGTCATTTTGCTCATCAAGAAAAAGCATCTTTATTTAAGAATCTTTTGATATTTCTACTGAAAACAAGACAAAAATACTAAGTAAGAAAGACATTTTTTGCAGTGTTCTAAGTAAATTTAACATACACTGCAAAAAATTATTTTCAAGAAAAAAAAATTGTATTTTTGTCTTGTTTTCTGTAAAAATATCTAAAAATTCTTAAATTAAGATGCTTTTTCTTAATGAGCAAAATGACCCAAGAATATAAGTCTAGTTTTAAGACTAAAAATTTCAAATTTAAGTGATTTGAATGGGGTAGGCAAATTTTTCTTGAATTTAGTGTTTAAGAAAAATTTTCAAGATTTTTTTTGCTTACCCCATTGGCAGATTTTTTTGCTTGATTTATGCACAAAATTACTTAAATTTGATATTTTTGGTCTAGACACTAGACTTATTTTCTTGGGTCATTTTGCTCATCAAGAAAAAGCATCTTAATTTAAGAATTTTTAAATATTTTACTGAAAACGAGACAAAATACTAAGATTTTTTTTCTTGAAAATAATTTTTTTGCAGTGTAACGGCTGGGTTTTTCCTTTTTTGGGTTTAAAAATAACATAATAAGTGATATTTCCCATTGCATCTACTCAATTCTAACCAAGCTTGCATGATGTTTACAGCTTGAGAGATTTTAAATGCAAACTTCCCAGGAGAAAATTGCATGCAGTATAAGACCGCCCCATCTCTCCATCTTAAGGAAAGACATCATCGGCGCCCTTTTAAAAGTAGATCAATCTGCAGTCTCTGAACGGTTTGATTGATCTAAAAGAGTGAGAGGTTCATAACCGGGCCGGTCCGGTCGGCGAGTTGTTTTCTAAAAGGCCACTAACACACTTCGGGTTGATAATTGCAGCTTCTCTCTCTCATCCACCTCTCTCTCTTTCTCTTTTACACGCTCGCTCTGTTTACTCTCTCTGTGCTCTTCATTTCACATCAGATGTGCAGCGGCTCATGTCGCTGATGCCCAAATCCAAATTTGTGACGATCAGATTATCTTGTCACCATAGCAATCTTCGCACCTTTCCGCAAATCGATTCGCTAGTAAATGAAGTTGCGTGCTTAAAATCCGTTGCCTCCATCTTAAGGTAGAAGTCTTTGTTTTCATAACAAACACTGTGTAACAGAGCCACTCCAGAGGTCACATTCAAAATCTCATATGGAATTTTATTCCGAACTGTTGAAGGGAAAAGAATGAGTCAATCATTCCTCTTTATAGGATGAAGATGAGCGGGACAGGTGGAGGGCAGAGGGAGAGGAATCTATTGACTCCGAACCGTCAGTGCCCTCAATCTTCCCATTGAAGGTTGAAATTTAAGCGCGTTTGAAAGCAAGGTCAGCTGAGTTTATAGCTTTAGATTATGCAATTGTTTCTTCAGGGGGTTGCTGATGAATCTCACAGCCAGTAGCTGACAGGTTCCTAATGCAGAGCGGACAGAGTTGCTGTGGGTCAATCTGACACGCGCTGCATTAAGCAAACCTCACTTTTCTCAACTTATGTATACACACAGAGCGATTGCACATAGCTGACCATGAGAGAAATGGAAAGAGAGAGAGAGAGAGAGAGAAAGAGAGACAGTCACCTTGAAGTAAAAGGCTTTCATATGGCATCTCTATCCATTACTCTAGTGACAAAACTTGCTTTCATTTTTATATTGAATCATATTATATATTTAATTTTCTGCTTTGCTTGTGAGCTTATCATCTCCATTTGACCTAAATTTAAGGCTGTGTTGCCTGTCACATGGCAGTTTTTGAATCTTTATCAAAGCATGGAGAATTGTAGAGAAGGGTGCACATGTTGGTAGTGAGTAATGGATTTCTTTGCCTTGCTTTTGGGAACACCTTTAGGTGATTTTCTGGTATTATTTTAATCTGTTTAATAAGTATGTTGTGTTGCTTAAACTGATTTAGGAGCTGAAGTTGTTCCCAGATTTTGTTTTTTAGGAATGGAGATTTCTTACCACTCTCCTTTCATGTTATGCCACAAAAGCTCTTTCTAGTTTATCATTTTGTAATTAGTGGTTCTTGTTAAGGCTCGCACTTACTGTAAGTGATTTGTACAAACCTCTAACTTTAATTATGGCAAAATATATGCACAGTATTGGGTGGACCACCTAAAACGCCCTAACAACCATCACATATTGCCTTAGCAACCACCCTAGCAATGTTCCCATCGCTCATTCCCATCTACTTCTAAACTGGGACTAATTAATCTGTTGCTGCACATTTGGATTATAGGGTTGAGGTCTGAAGCCTGCAGGAGCCACTCAGAGATTAACATCTCAGTGTTCATCTTCTGCCATTTACACAGACAAGAAATAAAGGGAAATACACTTTCTAAATTAAGTTTTCTCTTCAGTTACTTTGTTTTAAACCACCTGGTTAATAATTTTTTTCGACAGTTTCACTCAACGGCCTGACTGTCTGTGCATGGAGATTGTTGCCGTGTGACGGCGGGAAAGCGGTTTAGCGTAAAACAGCCTCTATTTTGAGATGCGTGTTAACTGCTGTGTTAGGAATTTCAGGGAAAACGGGTGGGGAAAAGTGATATTTCATTCTCTCAGGCAGAACATGTCACAGATACGGTTTGGTGATACCAACACAAACAGACCAACAACCTAGTCAGCGTCCTATTTTAAAGACCCCCATGGAATCAAAACTGGTCTCTTGTGGCTTTTTATCTTTATTGTACATTGGTATAATACTAAAAGTTAAATAGCTTTTTAAGAAATTGTAGAAGAAACATCTGAGATTAAATAAATATTTCAATACAACATTTACATATCTCGAGATTTAAGCTTTGAGCAATTCAATAAAAAAAAAAAAATGTTGTTTGTTAAATCAACTCCTGATTTGCAAGTCATATTTATCTTGACTTTTTTCAACTATATTTTATAAGTTATAACAACTCATATGTAGTTATAACAACTCATCTCTAGTCAAGATAAATTTTAAGTTGAAATGACTTAAAATTCTTTGCTGCCTTAAATTTATTACAGCGTTGGAAAGCAGACCTTGTGTTGCACTACCTAAATTTTCTTTTTAAAATAAGATGGATTACATTCTTAAAAATAAATATGTTTCAAAATGCCATAGAAGAAGAATCTTTGACTTTCTGTTTCACGAGAAAATATGCCAACACAAGTAAAAAATGTGCTCATCAATGACATTTATTTTCTCCTTTAAAAGAGGTTAGCAATAGCTATTAGTGAGATGCGCGGGTCAAGGTTTTTTTTCCAACCTGCGGGTCCTGCTTTTATGAAATTATTTGGCACGCCCCAGCCCGCCCCGCACCACTGTATCTATTTTTACAACCCGCCCTGCACCCGCAACCATTAAATAGTCATAATAGGCATTGTAATGTAAATAAAAACAGGCTTGATTGGCCTGAAAACAGTTATTAGATTACATCGCCCTGTAAACTGGCAACAACATACGCTTATGAACTATAGAAACCAGCATGGTCATATTAATAAACAGATAGGATAATCATAAACATTTCAACATTTACCAAGCCACTATTTCTGAGAACTGGTCCCATACATTAAATTTAGCAGCTTGACCTTATTTTCTTTTAATGATGTAAGTTCCCGACCTTAATTTCTCCCGCACCTCATCTTCCATCTTCACTTTTATTTATCTGTTTATTTTGTTGTTGACGGCGGAAGCTGATGGGCGTTTTCGTGACGTGAGGCCAAAGGTTTGCGAACATTATGCAAGTTATGTTGCTACGTAGGCCTACAAACTGTGTTGTAAGTTTTTCAAAGCATCATAATAAAATATGAAAATATATGAAGAGTTTGGTTCCAAAGCGCAATAAATCCATTATCATTCCCTCCAGAAAAACGCGATTGTGCGATCGCGCGATATATGGCATAATCAGCCAAAGTCCGCATATTTATGCGGGGCTGAATTTTTTCCAAATACGACACACTTTCGCCGCATTAATTACATATTTCCGCGCACAAAATATGCAGGGCTTGCATGATTTCATAATCTCCGCATTTTCGTAGCAAAAAGTCACATATATATTAGCAGAAAGTTGAAAAATGTTGCATTTACTTCCCAAAAGCGCAGCCGTGTCCTCTATTGCCATGGGACCGTTATGAAGTGACGTGATTATGTGACGTGAACATCATTGCAGCTTTTGCAAGTTTCCGAAGTTTTTGCAAGTTCCGCAATTTTCGCAAATTCCCACAATTCCATAGCATAAAGTGCATAAATATCCCGCATATTCCATCGCATTTTTTAAGGAAACATGCCGCGAAATCGAGGATTTTTGCCCGCAACAATCACAAAAAAACTCCGGGTTTTTCTGGAAGGACTGCATTATGAACGCTGCTGTCATCCTTGGGACGTCGTCGCTGAACTTTTTTGACAGTGATCGGCTGTAAAATGTTTTGGTCCTGCTAGATTTTCCTTGACTGAGTAAAATACTGGAAAGTTTTTCATGTGAGATCAACTGAGATAAATGTGTTGGCATTGATGCTGTCGTGTGAGAACATTTTTGCGAGTGCCTTTCACGTAATTATTCGATTTTAATGGCTTACGTTTATCTATGCCATCAAAACTACTATTTTGTTTTTGTTTGTTTGTTGATCATGAAGTACAAAGTAGATGAGGAAAACTAGGATTTCGTGTGAATTTAAAGCGGCGGCATTGTTGTTTACAATGCGTGGAATGATGCGCTGTGATTGGTTAAGCAGATTTATTGCATTCTGAAAAGAAAGAGGACTGGCGTTTGTCACAGTTCGAAAAAAGGGAAAAAAAAGATGACAGAATAAGACGGCGGATTTTGTGTAAAATTAAGAATTTACTTTTTAATAATGACCAGATACAATACAGATTTTGGCCGTAACTATATATATTTTTACATGGCATTTATCGCATTTTGGAACCAAACTTCATATATTCCCAAATATTTAATATAGGCTAAAGGGAATAGCGGGTTCGCATCTCTAATAGCTATGCTTGTATGAAAGATAAGAGAACCTATGGATCCCATCTCCCCATCCAGGCTTACTCATAAGCTCACCATTGCATTAGTATTTTCAGTATTCAGACCCCAGAGAGGGTTGCACATAAATAATCCATCATTTCTCCTGCAGAGATCAGCTTCATTCATTCATTTGTTTGTTTGGGCTTCCCGACAAGTGCACGCAGATTCGTAAGAGATGCACGTGTTAGCTGCTTTTCTCACAGCAGAAGCCAAAAGCAGCGTGACTTGCATGACTCCTGGGGGTGGCTTAAGCAAAGCTGATGATAGTTTCAGCTCCCAAATCACTAACAGGTGGTCTAAGACTGGGCTGTACACACCCTCCGCAGGCTACGTGAGGGAGGTTTCAGTGGATGTCTTTTCTAAGGAAAGATTAAGAGGTCATTGACCTGCTGCTCACTACTTTTAACACCTTCCCAAGCAAAGTAAACCCTATTGGTGAGAGCTGTAAGGCTATTGGCAGAAGGGTTATCGTGCCTAAATAGGTTTAGCTTGGCATGCCGGTTATCTCTTCTGCTTTTGAAAGATGACCAAGTGTCGTTACCTCGTCTCAACTTCCAGAGCGCTGCTCAGGCGAAGAGCTACACGCTCCTTAGACCTCTTAGATACTTATCCAGTGATAATTTAATCTTTCAAGTCAGAGCCGGAGAACCCTGACCACAGCTCCATTTAGGTTCCCAGCTGCAGCCTTTTAACGGGGAGCAGATAGGGCCGATATCGAGGTCGACGTCTAGTGGATGTGTTTTGTGGTTGGGTTTTTTCGCAAGGCCGCCACTTTGTAAAATGGAAAAACTAATAATGGAGGCTCCAGCTACACGGAGGATCGTTTTGGGCAGATGTGTGCTGTGAAAGTTTGATGTAAAAGTTTAGCGTTTGTTGGGTTTACATTACGCCGCATCTCTCGATATCATTATTGTGTCATGCCTCATTGTCTTTAATAAGGAGGTATGCTTGCGATTGGGAAGGTTGAGTAGGAGCTCTTAAGAAGCTCAGGCAAGTGGAGTGTATTGATTTTTCTCTTCTGACTCCATTGTCTGCACTGTGGGTTTTCCCTCTTTCTTATTCCTTCTCACTTTCGCTACTTTACACCTTTTCCATTAGCATTGCATGATTAATTGAATACATAATCAAATGCTTTATATACATTTTCGGTATGACTTTACAATAAGGTTGTATTTGTTGACATTAGTCGACGCATTAGCTAACATGAACTAAAGCCTGATTGGACCATCTACGCTGTAGGCTATGCATCAGTTTTTATTAATACGTCTGCATCATTGTCCCCATTAACATGCAGACTGCTAGTAGGGCATGTTAATTTGTTTAACCCACAGTATCAAGGTAAAATCCGAAGAAGCTGCGGCATGTTCTGTACGTTGTTGGAAAAGGAGTGATGGTGGCATATAGACGGTGGCTGCATTTCGAAACCGCCTACTTCCAGCCGAGGCGAGTAGTATGTCTGAACTCATAGTATTCGAAAAACTAGGCGAAAATTACCCGGAAGACGGAGGAGGGGGGGGTTCAAAAATGCTTGAAAGCAGTAACGCGGCTCTATTCAAATGCAAACACGTATTTTAAACAGCTGTCCCTTGTGTTTAAATTGCGCTGGTTTAACGCCATTCCAGTTTAACGACGTATATAACGTGATGTATCAACATGGGGGATGTAGTACGTTCGAATTAATTCATAGTTCCATATTCATACTATATAGTATCTATTGTTTTCATCTTATTCAGTACCTACTGTCACAGTTTGCGATTTCGGACTTCTTTTACAGACTACATTTTTGTTTTTACCGTTACAACCAGAAAAGTGTTTGAGGAAATGTGATGCTATATATCGCAGATTTTTGTTTTACCTTAGGGAGGGGTTCTAGCAGACCAATCACAGCACTTGCGGTCTGTGTATAATTGATGCGTTGTTGCATTTTTAGGATGGTGCAAGTCAGGGTACCGCATAGGCTAGGTTGTACACATAAGGCAGAAGTATAAATTGGGCTTAACAACAAACAATACCTCTACAGCATTTATTAATATTTCTTCATGTTATTATTAGCGTTTACGAATTTAATTTGTTAAATCAAAGGTTGAAACTTTTAACATTAGTTAATGCACAATAAACAGTAACAAAGGTTAATAAATGCTGATAAACTATATTGTAATAATTTATTCATGTCCATGGCACGAAATTCAGCTTTTTTGGCCTTGAGCACGAATGTCTTTGTCGTGTCATTCGCACAAATTTCTTTAAAATTTTCGTGTCATTTTATGTATTGTTTTCTCTCTTTTTTTCTATTTTTAAATCATTGTCGTTTGGGGTTGGGGTTAGATTTGGGGTTTGGGTTAGGATGTACTTTTATGTATTGGTTTCTACATGTTTTCTTCCGCTTTTAAAACTATTCTCGCCTGAAGTTAGGGTTAGAGTTGGGGTTTGGGTTAGGATGTCTAAAAATGTAACAAAAGTGATTCTAATCCGAACTCAAAGCGACAATTAGAAAATAGGAAAAAACTATGAAGAAACAATACATAAAATTAAACGAAAAGAAAGTCATGCAACGGAAATGAAAAACTATTTATAGAATTTTGTGTGAGTGACACAAATAAATTAATCACATTTTTTGTAACTATAACACGACTTTCCGTGAGATCAGTCTGATTTAGGGAAAGATACAAATACATTTCTGGCTAATTTTAAAGGTTACAGCAGGTATATTGCCCCATTTTCAAGCTAAAGGTTAAAATGCTTAAAATTTGCTTAATGTCTGGAACCCAAACACAGCCAAAGTATTTAAAATAATTGACCGGTAACTCTATGGAGAGGTCATATTTGTTCAAACATTAGCTTTTCTTCACACATCGCCATGTTTTTCCCGTTTAGTTTTGAAAGCGTCCATGTTTATGAATATAGTAGGCCACAGCGGACCAGATCAGCTGCGTTTGTCTGGGATTGTTTGTTTCTGAAGTGCTCTAAAAGCTTTGTGCTCATTCGAAGTGTCCTAAGGGAGGTCCGGACCACCAGCGGAGGAGAATCGAGAGAAATCCGCAGTCTGTTGTGTTTAGAGGCTCTGGGCTTTCAGGAACGACCTCGGACGATTAACAAATCAATTACACGCCGCTGAATTTCACAACAGAGAGATGCATGCCGTAGCTCTGTGACCTCGGCATGAAGCCGTGTTGATTCAAGCCCTGCACTCCGACCAATTTCTGAGCACACTGCTTTAGCCATAACCTAACAGGTGAACTTCAATAACAGAGAGCAGATTTTAAGCACGTGTGTTTGTTTGTCTCGACACCCACCGAAGCAGAAGTGTGCTTGACATTTCCAAAGCAGCGCCTTGGCTTTTGAAGCCTCCAGCTATAGCTTTGACACCTTCTGCTCTCCATCACTCAAGAAAACACAGAGTTGGCACTTTAAATGGTTGTATTTCTAGTGTACTGATATTATGTAAAGTATCATGTTTACGATTTCACAAATCAGTTGAGGAATGTCAGTTGTTTTATAATATCTGTAAATGCAATTTTATGTTTTAAACAGAAAGTGCAAATGGGTGTTCTCACGATATCCAGACTTAGAAGGTGTCCAGCATCAGATTTTTTTTAAAAGCCATTGAAGCCAATTTTTTTTGCTTATTTAAGATTAAGATCTGAACTTACTATAACCATAATTTTTTGAGGATTTAAAAAATATTTTCTATAGAATAATTTAATTTTTTTAGATTATAATTATCAAAAATTATCATTACCGCAACATGATATTACATTAAATATATGCATTTACAAACGTATGTTTCGGTAATGAGAACTAAAAAGTTGTCTAGTTACTATGACAAACAAAATTTCAACTTTTATCTGGAGAGAAAAAATAAGAACTGCTTACCTGGTAGCCAATGTTGAGGGCTTAAACAATGATTAAAAAATTGTTGCGGTGGATGAAAAAAAATTTCTTGGACACATTTATATTCCTTATTGTTTTCTCTACATTTACCAATGATCACCAAATACCACGTTTCGTCAATGTAAATGTTAATAGTATAACATCACTTAAGCTTTTTATTTATTTTATTTTTTATTATAAATATTTCCATGTCACAGAACCAAAATCCAGTCATGGACACGTTGCGGTAATGAAAATTTTCCCCTTAAATGTGGAAAAAACAACAAAATTGTACGTGAAGAGATGCTTGTAACTGTATCCTTCTTATTTTGATACTCTTACTTTGCATTTACTTTTTTTATCAAAATGTTTCATGACACCTCATAAGTCTTAATTTCGCGAGATGTTACCGATTGAAAAATAAAACCCTTTATAAGTGATATGCCTTTTCTAAAATATATTACAAATCAGATGCACTGGGAAAATCTTGAGCATGTGTCATGACAACCATTCACATGTTCTCACTCAGTTGTGCACACACACATATACGATTTACATGCATATTTGCCTCCTTTTGCTTAGTATTAAAAAAAGTATGTTAAAAAAACGCACAATACATGTAACACTTCAATGCAACAGTGTATAAACTGCTCTGCTTAGACAAATGTAACCCTACAGTAATTGGCTCATGATGCCACCAGCATTGGGTCGAGTTCGCACCACACACCAGTGTATAACACCTTGTATTATTCGAATTACTTCCACACTCTTCATCCAAAAAAAGGGAAATCAAGTGATGTGATGGATTTCTGTAGAAGTAAAACATGTGGTGCAACGTGGGTAGTGGGGTTGTTAAGCTGTCATTGCAATCGCAGGACACACTTCAGCTGAACCATAGGCCTCGCTACTTGAAAGGGAATAATGCAGGAACAAAAGGTGCGCGTGTTTTAGCAAATTACTTTGGGAAAGAAGCGCTCCGATGTTCCATGTTCATCTCTTGCTCTCTTTCCCTCTCCCTATCCTTCATCCAGACCTTTTGCTCTCTATTTCGCACGTCTTGCTCCCCAAGGCCTCTGAGTGGTTAAGCCATCCACAGTTTTTCGTCTCAGAGAGGCTATCCCTTGTATCACACCTCTAATGTGCTTAACCGGAAAGCCAAGCTGGCCCTCTCTCTCTTTCTCTCTCACTTTTTCAATGTCTGGTTCTCACTCTCCTCCTCCACATCTGACTGTCTGCCTCAGGTCTCAACGCCGTGTCTTAAATTTCCAAGAGGGGCTGACCATGAAAAATTACACTGTAAAAGCCTTTTTATATATCATAATGAGCTTAAGAAATGTGTTTTCCACTTCACTTGTTTTAAGAACAAGGGCCAGAGCTATAAGGACGAATTCAAAGTCAGACGGCTCTCCCATTCGCTCTTGTTGTGAGCAGCAAGCACCAGTTTTGAAACTAACAGTCGCTTGTTGTTTACCTACACAAATGGACAATCGCTGTCTTTTTATGTACTCATTATGGGATTATGTTCTGCTATTTCCAAAGAGGAAATTGGGTCTTATCTGGTGTGTTTGACAGTTGGCTCATCTGTATCTGTGTCAGATGGACATAGTAGGAGTTCCGACTGCCCCGAAGTTCTTATAATCCCAGACGGGATTATGGTAATCTTCTTCTCTTCATTTTTGATCAGGATTTGTGGAAAGAAATGGTGTCTCGATATGGTTATTGCCTCTAAGATGTAGTATGTGGCTTAAATATGCATCAGGAGCTCTTTTGTGGCTCCGAAATTGAAAATCGCCGTAATTGCTCTCAGAAAGGATTTCATGTACTTGAAGCACAAAAGAACAGAATTATGACGAATGTAATGCTCTATAATCACATACGTTTCTTTAAAGTGCTAATATGGCATGTATTATGAACATCTAATGTTCCTGCATTAGAATAACATTTATTCGTCATGTTTAAAGAGGGTCAGTTGTGTGGTAAATGGCGTGAGGGGATTGCACAACATTACTCATGAATATTAATTAGGTGACATTAAGCCAGCATTTTTTGTTTGTGAGAGCAAATACTTAAAATATGTTAATCTCTCAAAGTGCAGGATGCTTAGAGATGGGACCATTTAGGACAGCGATACAAGTTGCATCGTACCCAGACATATGTGACCCGCAGAGATTAAATTTGACCATTAACGTCGACTCTAATGACGATTTATCCAGTCGGATCTGCAGGCACATCAGCACGACTTTAAACCTCAAACAACAGAAACCCGTGCGCTGCTGCTGCTATTATGTTTAAAAGGCTCCTGTCAAATCTAAGCTCGGATAAAACGGATGACCTGCGGTGTCTGTTGGGCTCCACGTAATTAATCTCGATGAATATAACTCTGACCACAACCGTCTAGAGTCATGTGGCGTTAATTTCAAAGGAAGCTATTAATTTTTCAAAACTTTTAACTGGGGGTCTGGGGTGGCGCGCAGGAAATGAGCGGCGATGGCATTTGGTGCGTTAAGGCCAGACGATTGATAGGCTCAGTAACCACAGGAAAAACATGACCAGCTAATTGAATTTGATCACTTGGTAATATAGCAGAGAAATGACCTGATCAATGCGAGTGCCATTCTCCATCTCCTTTGAGTATTTTCCTATAATGAATACGGTCTGGTTATTCTCTTATGCATTTGATTCGTCGTGGCATGCGCCGGGGTAACTCGTTCTGTTTGTTTGTTATGTAGTGGGAAACATCGACCGTCTTTCTTTATCAAGCTTTATTGTGTACGTTTCGCAAATGCTATTCCACCCAGGGCCTTTGTGTTCAAACAGCCAAACAAACTCCCCCGTTTGCCCTTGAAACCTTTGATTCTCAATAGCTTGTCTTGTCATGTGACTGTTTAGAGCTCAATTAGTTTAAGTCACAAGGGCGCTGTGTAAACCTTTAGTTTGTCATTGTATGGTGTGTGTGTGAATAAACAGTAGGTACTGTGGGTGTACAAGACAAATATAGTGTCCATCCCAAAAAGCACAGATGGTTTGTCCAGACACAACCATATATATATTTGTCCACCTGGCAGATCTACAAGGTGAAAGTGGAAGATTTTTCTTCATAATACGCAGACGCTCCTCTCCAAGTCATGTTTGTATTGTCAGACAGTAAAGGGCACGTACCTGGCACGGTGGAATACCCAGATGCATTTCACAAACCGGCGAGCGGTGACGTTCGAAAGGCAGATGGGCATGTATGCTGCATAAGCATCCTTACTCTCCCTCAGGGCACCTTCTCCCACCTCCATAGCTCTTTCTTACTCTATACTTCTCATTCTGTTTGTCCCGCTTCTACACACGCTTGGCTTTTGTTCATTTGTCTCTATTGAAAGAAGGCATCTGGTTGGTCACCGTGACAACACTCCAGAGGGGTACTAAGGGTTTACGGAAATAGATGAGCCATTTTCTGCCTCTCTCCTGAGAGTCTTGTTTTCTCACACACACACTTACATGTACAGATTCTCTTTCGTCTGTTGCCGGTTCTCCTGTCGGGGAGTGGGAAGGTACTTTTTATACCTTTCAATGAGTAAGGTGGGTTTAACTGTTTGGGGACACTTCTTCCAACATGTTAATCTGGCCCGATATTGGTGGACATTCTTGAGATGGATAGATAGAGAGATATATAGGCAGATAGACACACATGCAAGTAGACAGACAGACAAAACATTTAATGTAAAGGTATGACAGACAGACAGAGGGAGACAGACAGACAGACAGACGGAGACAGACAGACAGACACAGGGAGAGAGAGAAACAGAGAAAGACGGACAGACAGACAGAGGGAGATAGATAGACAGACAGAGGGAGATAGATGGGTAGATAGATAGACAGACAGAGGGAGATAGATGGGTAGATAGATAGACAGTCAGACAGACACAGGGGAAGAGAGAGAGGCAGACATATGGAGACAGACAGACAAAGGGAGAGAGATAGACAGACAGAAAGACAGACAGACAGACGGAGGGAGATAGATGGGTAGATAGATAGACAGACAGACTGAGGGAGGGAGGGAGGGAGGGAGGGAGGGAGATAGATAGATAGATAGATAGACAGACAAACAGATAGATGAGATGGATGGATGGATGGATGGATGGACGGAGACAGACAGAGGGAGATAGACAGACAGACAGACAGACAGACAGACAGGCATGTGTATGGAGATAGACAGACAGACAGATGAGATGGATGGATGGATGGATGGATGGATGGATGGATGGATGGATGGATGGATGGATGGATGGACGGACAGACGGAGACAGACAGAGGGAGACAGATAGACAGACAGACAGATGTAGGGAGATAGACAGACAGACAGATGAGATGGATGGATGGATGGAGGGACGGACAGACGGAGACAGAAAGAAGGAGATAGATACGGAGACAGAAAGAGGGAGATAGATACGGAGACAGAAAGAGGGAGATGGATAGACAGACAGACAGATGGAGGGAGACAGACAGATGAGAGACAGACAGACAGACAGACAGACAGACAGACAGAGGGAGATAGACAGACATACAGACAGAAAGATGAGACAGACAGACAGACAGACAGACAGACAGACGAGATAGATGCCTTTAATGTAAAGGTAATAATATAATTGGACGGACAGATTGGCGGACGGACTGACAGACAGACAGCACCTTTAATGTAAAGATGATAATAAGATAGATGTAAAGGTACCAGAACAGAAACATGCCAATGGAAGCGAGGACTTTGCTCTTAATTAAACGCCATCACAAAGCCTGCTGTCAGTATGATTAGTGCCACAATTGATGCATTACTGCAAATGATGCACCAGTACCTTCAATTAGAACTTGTGGTTTTAGCAGCTCAATAAAAATGAGCATAAGTTTAGTAACAGCGATAAGTTGTGTTGTTCATTGACTGTCTGCAAGCCTGTAGCATACAACCACTAAAAAGGATTTAAAAACAGAAATTGTGATGAAAAGCACTGCTTTTGTTGGGCACTTGATTCTGTAGACCTTGATGTCTCATTGAGGCCATGACTTAGAGCAATACAAATGGCCACGTGCTAATTGACAGGAGAGTATCGGATACTTATTTTAGTAATGGACTTTTTATTAGCTTTTAGTATTTATTTATAGCAGCCTAGTGCACAGCAACTAAGGTGAAGAGGCGCCATTGGCTGTTAACCTGCAAGATTGTGTTGAGCCATTTGCTTGAATGATTTCAGATTTCTAAAGAAGTCAAAGCTGACGTGGCATCCAAAGAAGGATGATGGTTAAATTAAACATTGGGGAATACGCAGCATCTTTTAATACAGGCTGCATGGAGTCGTGTACTGCATGACCCAGTGCTGCCACCACCAGCCGACACAGCCTGCGTAATCTCAGGAAACTCGTGAATCCAGATTTAGACTGGCACTATCTGCGCTCTCTGCCTCTCTCTCTCTCTCTCTCTCGCTTTCTATCAGACTTTCTCTCGAGGGGGAGTTTGCATACTGGCAGGATGTTGTAAAACACTTCCCCGGAAAGTGCTCTTATCAACCTTTTAAAAAGTAGACGTGCGGAGGTCGCATCCCTGTAGTAGTGTGTTTTTTGTGGCTGCAAAGGGCGTGCTGATGCCACTGTCAAAATTAACCACCATCTTCCAGTCTCGCACCTCTGCAAGTATGTTATAAATAGCTGGTGTCTTTTTAAACTGCTTATCTAGCAAGCAATTTTGCATTTAAAATAGCCTTCCAAACGCATACAAGGCTAAATCAAGGCTGTCAGTGATGTTTTTAATAGACATCTAGCAATAGCCACAAAATAAATGAAATAAAATAAATAAATACAAACCAAACACCTGTAATCACTTTTTGCTTATGATAGAATATCACAAATCTTGCAAGTTATTTTGACAAAAACAACATGTAACCAGATTAAAAATAGATTTGAAATTCCAATCAAATTCAAGTTTGTTTTGGCTAGAAGTGGGTTACTCATGACTATACTAAATGTGTAAAAGATTCACACCAAGTTTGAGAACCACTACTTCATAACTAGTTACAGAAGTGGAAATAACACAGATTTCTAAATTGTATAAATTAATAAGAGACGTCTAGTGTTGAGATTGTTAATTTCAACCAACATCTCACCCCTCAATTTTAAAAAGATTATGGTAGCAGACACAGGACAAACATGACGTCGCCTGAGACAATGTAGGGATAAAACATGCTCTGTAAAACCATTTGTTCATTTAGGGTACCACGGTGTAGTAAAAATGCTTTATTTTTATGTAATAAAAACAATACAGTTCATAATGTTAGGTCCTTATACATCACTTATAATATAGTTATGTATGTTATATTGGATTTCTGTCAAAAGATCCTTGAAAGTTACACAATGCACCTTTAAAGTCACGTTCTTTCTGATCCCAATTTTTTTAATATTAGTTATTGTGTAATGTGGCTATAATAGCATAAATAATACCTGCAAAATGTTAAAGCTCAACATTCACTGCCAGGCGATATATTTTCTTTAACAGAATTCGCATATTAAAGCCTACAGTGAACGGCCGGTTTGGACTACAGTGCTCCACAGGAATACATCAGTTGCCAGCTAAGCTAACGGCAAGCTAAGCTAATGGCAAGCTAAGCTAACGGCAAGCTAAGCTGCTATCGAATCACAACACACTAAACAAACTACACAATCAGATCTCGATACTTATTTCTGAAGGAGGGACTTAATAGAACAAGGAAGACATCAGCCCGTTTTGAGGACGGTGAAAACAGCGGTATACAGTAAATTCTGTGAAAAATACAGCATTTTTTTCACGTGAAACATGAACACATGTTATATTGCGCACTGTAAACACAATCAAATCTTCAAAAACACAGAAAGAACGGGACCTTTAAGACTTTCAACAATTATATCTTCAGTTGTACAGCATACCAATCACTGTCTGTCTCTGGTTTAGTCTTTAATTCAGCTCTGGCATCTACGTTTTTCATCTGCGGCAGAGGTTGAAAGACGCATGGCATTCGGAGATACAGAGTCTTAACAAAGGCACATAAAGGTCATGGGGGTACGGGAGGCCTACCTGACCTTCACACAATCCTGCAATTCCTTCCCGCTGCGAATGTGGCGTCTCGTTTCTTTATTTCGATTGTCAGTGACATCACTGCACCATTAAATATATCTTTTGAACTCCACCGGTGCGTTGAAGAAAAACATCATATCTCTTTCTAGCAAATAGACATTTCTCCATGGTTTAAGGTTTCAGACGCGAATTGAAAATTGAAAGGATAAACACTGCTATCAAACTTTGATTATATAGCGTTTCGCTTTATCTAAAGACAGAGATCTGTTCGCCTGAAATTTTCTGGTCGCTTCTTTCAAATGCCTTTGAAACAACAGGTGCGATAATATATGCCGGGTACATGTGGTAATGTCAAGCATAAAAGCACATGTTAGTAATAAAAAGCGTTTTTGCACTACATTACTCTACCATCAAGATGTCTGAGAGGTTTAATGATGGTGACGAGAGAGTGAATGCGGATGGGAGGGGTGGAAACGAAGTGAAGCGGTGCATTAGTCTTCCTTGCTCTTGTGTTTAGCCGTGTCAATATTGTCTGGACTACAGCTGAGCCCGTATTCTTTTTCCTTTCACTTCGTATCGACTCTGAGTAGGAGCGCAAACACGTTGTGGCAACATTGATGTAAAATTGAGTTGAGTAATTGAAACCCATAGGAGGGGGATCAGAGAGGGGCTATCGCTTTTTCCATTGTCACTGGCGATTGAAAAGCGACAGAAGTAAAAGAGAGATAGATATAATTTTGTAAGATTGACAAACCACTGAAGTTTACTCAATAAAGCGTTTCTTATTACTCAGCTCAGTCCTCGTTTGGCAGAACTGATTGGGGAACCGTTTGGACTTTTTTTATCTACAATAACAGATAAGTGGTCTGGACTGAAATGCAGTTGCGTGCCGTGTGAGAGTAGGATTTCATGAAACCTGGCAAGAACAAGTTCAGGTCATATTTCACACAAAACTACAAAAAACCTGATTTACTACTATTTACAGTACTAATGCTGTTTATGTTAGCATTTTTCAGGACCATCAAGATTTTTAGCATTGTGTGTGTGTGAAGTATTAAAACATTGGTAATGTTTGTAGGTGTACCTTTATTTATATGACAGAAGCACACATCCTTAAATACTGTGTGTTTTGTGACAAGTCCAAAGATAAATCACACTGTTTTGTTCATAACACAGCAAATTAGATTTACAATGTAACATTAAAACAGCACTTTTTACCTTACGATGACCTTGCGTAGTAAAAGCTCCTCCTGAACTTAAAAATCGGTGGATTTTAAAACTGCTTTTGATGCGCAACTGTTAAATAATGTATATTTACTGTATAACCAACCTTAAATAATTTATATCTACTATATATCATGCTACAACCAGACTACATATTCTAATTTAAATAAATAACTGTCTTAAACAAACAAAGCTGCTGGAGACTTGCCATTGGCTGTTGTATTTAAATAAATAATGAGGTGAGTCTAATAAAGGTTTATGAGCTATTTTGGGGATGTTTTACTATAAATATAATAGTTACATATTTAGATAATCTGTTATTACGTTTATTTAATAGTGAATTGCGATCATAGAGAATAGTAGCACTTTTCCTTTGAGTGAAATGCTGCTAAGACAACCAGACATAAGCCAACAAGGGATGCTATTTGTGTAAAGAGATACTCCGTTTTTTATGGTTAGCTGCACATTTCTGGGGGGCAGTTGGAAAATGTGGGGGGCAATGCCCCCCCTAGACCCCTGTAGACAGGCCTTGCCTTAGTCTTTGCTTTGTGTTTTGTCAAACCTCCCTTAAACACCAAAAGCACAGAAACTGGATAGTGTAACATAAATTAGCATCTTGCTTCTGTTATAAATAGGTTCTTTCTATTTGCCTGTAAAAACTCAGCTAAAGTAATTTACTTTTTTCTACATAAAATCATCCTAAATAATGTAAAGAACATTCTGTGAAAATGTAACCTTGATATCTTAAACATTGAGTAGGGAGATTAAAATCGATGTGAAATCTGGGATTGAAATCAAATGTTGACGCTCACAATCGGAGACCACAGACTGGGTCACATTTACATAAAATTATGTATGTGTAAGTGAATATTCAAATGCGTAACATGTCTCGTTTTTTCATATACCGACACATTTCCTCCTCTTCTTTCCTTTTCCTGTTTCCGTTTCACACTTATTTGTATATAACAGGTCATTAAGTTCACAAATGTGCAATTAAGTGTTTTGGATGTTTAATTTGCATGTTTCCCTAACTAATTAAAAATGCACACATCTAAAGATTAAAGCCCCCCATCTTCTTTTTTTGAATAATTAATCAATCTTTTTCACCAGGAGATTCTGTTGCACACCAGGACGCATCGAAATGTCGTACAAGACGTAAACTGTCTTCCTTTTTCCTCCACAGACAGATAATTTTCCTGCTGAGTCCAATTACATGGGTAACAGGCAGCAGTTTGTTCAAAGGTAAGGCCTATTTATTACTTTTATCAGCTGTGTTTGTCTCAGACTCTTAGGCATTTGGAAGTTTCTGTACACGATCCGTTTGAACGTTCTGTCTTGTTTTTGTCTCGCAGCAGCTCCACTTTCAAAGATCCAGAGCGTGCCAGTCTCAGAGACAGCGGACATGGGGACAGCGACCAAGCGGACAGTGATCAGGACACTAATAAAGGCTCCTGCTGTGACATGTCGGCTAAGGAAGCGCTCAAGATGAAGGCCACTGGCCTGAAGCCACAACCGCTCGAGCAGGGTGAGTCCTTCAATGTTAAGATGCTTATTAAGAACTGAAGACCACATTGTTGGGAGGGACGCCTGCTCTCTTTCATTAACACTGTGGTTGTGCTACTATACAGATTTTTTTCATGCACCTTTTTGTTTTCTCTGCATGTCCCAGAATAAAACTTTTAAAGGGGTGGTTCAATGGTATGTCATGCATTCTGACTTATTAACACAGTTATAGAGTTGTTTCCTCATGCTAAACGGAGGCAAAGTGTCAAAAAAGCAGTTGGGCGTGTTACAGAGTATTTCTGTGCCAGATGCACTTCGCCAGGGTTCGTACAAGTTTTTTTTAGATTACGGGTCCAGCTGACGTTTCAGGGGTTTCTATACATATCACTTCTTTTTATGGGCACTTCCTCCCGGAAAACCCGTCCCACCCGTCAATCAGCGGGAGACGCTAGAACTTACAAACATCACATCACGCGACAGCTTTGTTAAATTTTAAAACTCAACAATGGCACGAAAGAAGATGTGTTTTGGGATGTAAGAAGAAAAAAAGCCAGCTTTATGAAAACACTGGATATAGTTCATTATCTGGGGTAGCAACGGAGTTTTGCGTGTGTTTAATGCGCTGGATTTCATTGAAAAGTCCCAACTGGGTCATGAGTTGCATGCGGTAAGACAGACTTTTGTCTTATGTTGGAAATAGGCGCGTGCATATTATATAAATGACACGAACATGTAGAGAATCATAAGTTAAACAGTGTTGTATAGTGTTGCATGACTCGTACTCGCAGCTCGTAACTCCTCCTTCTCCATTTTTCGTACGTTTTCGGAAAGAATCTGTAAAGGTAATCTTTCTTTTATAATCTGATTAAACTAAAGACTCTTTGGAGATATAAAGGATGTAATACTACTCTATAGGTACTCCAGATTAACACCAGAAATGCAGAAACAGCGTGTGTTACGTGAGTTTTAATACTTTGCGGGCCGAATCTCTAAACTAAAGTGCCACTTCTGAGTGCAGTAATTTGGTCTGCATCTTTATTTACTGTACTATCACTTCATAATCCAGTTTAAACAGGCCCTAAATATGCTAAAGTAGCACTGCGTGTGAATGCTTTTGTTAAATTATTGTCCATATTTCAACACAATAATGCCTCCATTCGAAGTAAATTAAGTTTGGTATTATTAATAGAAATTGTCTTTTTTTTCTAAATCTTTCTTAATGAATCATTTTGAGAATGCCATTTACATGCCCGACGCTTATTTTGTCCAAAGCCTACGACCTTTGCAGTGTTAATGATAAAGGCGCAATTAAAGTCTTACTTTAACTTGTTTGCTGGCCTTGTCTTGATGTTATCATATTTTAGAGCCGCTTTTCGCTCTCGCGCTTTCCGTTTGTCCTTTAGACTCTCTATTCTCCCCATCCTCTTTCCCATCTCTCATTTTTCCTCTTTCACTTTCTTGTATTCCAGGCACGTTCTCGGTTTATCAAAGCAGGCAGGCCCATTATGATTTTATAAGCCAAACCACTCTAGCTTTTCCATTTAGTGAGTGCTGGTTAGACGCTGGGAGCCGCTTTCTTAAAACTTTGATAATGGAACATGGAAAATGACTTATCATCCGGCGGCCCATGTTACATTCTCCACCTGATTAAATATGAATAATTATTCCGGGTCTCTGTTGGTAGGACAAATTACTCGTGACATGGGTGGAACAGTAACCTCGCGGATTAGAAAGACGTCCCACGACCCCTTTTTATTGCACTTGTTCACGAACAAAGCTTATGAGGATGGTTTTATTCAACTGTGCCCGTTGGGTCATGCCGAAGATTATCACACCGGCTGTGTCCCTCATATGGCAAAATAAAGAAAAAACAAACCAAAACAAGAGGCGAAAGGAATAAATGGGCCACAGAAAGCAATACATCAAATATAATGGCACAATTAATCAATAGAACAGAGGGGAATCTACCGCTATCTGAGCCGAGGCAGCGAACGACTACGCCAAGCCTGTCTGCCTTGATTTGGCTTGCGTGTGCGGGTGTGTGTGTGTGTTGTCTTTTGGATTCACGAATACACTGAATGCACTGGCAAGAGAAATTGGCCAATTAAAGAGGCCCATATGTTTCATATTTTGAGAATGTAGTCATTTAATGGTGCATGGGAATGGTTGGAGAACGGCTGAAATTAGCCGGTTTAACGGTGTGACTCGCTTATACACACAAAGACAAGAGACACAGCTACGACGGTCCCGTGTCCAACAAGCAATATAATGACCTGAGCCATGAACAATAAGATAATGCCAGCAAAAAGTTCTGCATGTCTAATAGTTATTTGTATACAGTAAGTCGTTCGGCATTATTCGGGGACAATACTGATATTTCAACATTATCAACAATTTTTCCGTGGCACTCTTACGGATCTTCGCATTTTACCGTGGCCCTACCACGGACTTTCTTTTCTGTGGCATTCTCACGGATTGGTTACTCAACTGCTTTTTCCTATTTTCAAACCATTGTCGCTTTGGTTTAGGGTTAGATTTGGGGTTTGGGTTAGTATGTCACTTTAAGTATTAGTTTATACTATTTTTTTCTGATTTATTCTTAAACTTTAAACAATTGTCGCCTGGCATTGGGTTAGAGTTGGGTTTGAATAAGGATGTCATTTTATGCAAAACTAACCCTAAACTAAAGCGACAATGGTAAGAAAATAGGACAAATCAGTTGAGTAACCAATCCGTGAGAATGCCACGGAAAAGAAAGTCCGTGGTAGGGCCACGGAAAAATGTGGAGATCCGTGAGAATGCAACGGAAAAATGAGCAAAAAATTCTGTGACTATTCCACGGAAATTCGTGAGATCAGGTTGGATATTTAGATATCTTAAAATAAAAAGTTTTACTCATGTACTGAGTATTTATTCTTCTAGGGTTAGCATTCAGCGCAACGATCAATGTAAAAATGATTCACACAGAAATTCATTGCATTTATTCAGTTGGCAGACTACTCAAGTTATACATTTTGTTACATCAGGTAATCGTAAAACCCTCTGCGCTGCTGTATCAGTTGAGCAACAAGAACGCTGTGTCTCTTTTCGCTAATGTTTTGAGCCAACTGAAAATGGCTTTTATCCCTCACAGACTCTTTTTCATTTGCGTCGAATTAAATGCACTGTCTAGTCTCTTTGGATTTATATATCGCTCCCATTTTCCATTTTTTCTTCGTTCTCAATGGAGATCAATAGTTGTGCTACGAGACGGTTAACTGAACCGCTGTCTGTTTTGCCAATAATGCTACAGAGGGCTGGGCGGATCCTCACAGACACAGGCGGATGACACATGGCCAGGCTCTGCCGGTGTAGCTGTCCCCTGTGACTTCTCTTAAGCTTTATCACCACCAACATGAGACTGTTTTCGCTACCAGCAACTTCTAAATCGGTGTTAAAAGGATTTGAGATGGATACAATATGGCCATAACGACAACATTGTAACAAAATAAATGTTAAGGATTGTGATGCATATGCAGCATGTTATAGCCGTGTCATGTTTGGTTGAGTGTTATTGCCGTTTAGTGCAGCAGGTTATGGTCAGTGGATATGAGTTTGTGTGTATGTTAGAAGCCACTTGGGTTTGATGCATTATTTAGGAAACAGGAAAGGTTTCCTCGACTTCCCATACTTTCCCTTCTTCACACTTTACATCTACAGTAAACTAGGTGGTACAGTTAACTTCTAGGTATACATCCATGCTCAGCATATTAACTAGATGTTGTACCAACCAACTGGTATTGCTGATGGGAGATTTTGTATTCATGAGGGCCAAATTAATGATGGGAGTGAACCGAGAAACAGAACAAGATAGTCGATTGTAATCTCTTTCTTATCTCCATCTCTGTGTTTTGTTTTGATTTGCTTTCTTAGCACCACACGCGTAGACTTACTCTCTTCCCTTCGGCACCGCAGTCTGGCTGGTTTCCGGGTTGTGAGGATTTTATGCAGTGTGTTTGTGCTCTCTCCTTGGGCTGTGTATTAAGTCATAATTCAGTCAAAGAAGGAGAGAGAGAGAGAGAGAGAGAGAGAGAGAGAGACAGACTAGGCCTTCAAATAGAAATAAACAATAGAGTGTAGTAGAAGACAATACCCATCTCTCTTTCTCTCTCTCTCTCTCTCTCTATCTCTCTCTCTCTCTCACCATCCACTCTAATTATGCTCAGCCTCAAGCACAACACATTCAGATGCATCATAACCGCATAGACATATGCAGCATGAATAGAATCAAGCTCCCTTATGGATCTACTTGCGTGTTTTTATCCCTGTAGAGCAAAGATGGTTTTATGTGCCATGTTCATCACGTTCTCTGTGCTTTGGATTGGATCAAAACCAAGCCGAAAAAACTAGCTCTGTTCCAAAACCCAGTTGTCGAGTTGCCCACCTAGAAAGCCTATAAAAGCATCATATAAGTGCTGCCACTGGGAATGGCATTTTAAAAACGTACTGTAGGCATAAACATCTTGACTTTTGATGTATCTAGTTCGGCCAAATTCTAGAACAGCATCGCATAGATTCTCAGTAGACAATGCAATGCCAGATGGAATAGAGGAATGCTTATTTTTCAGTCGTTTGCATTGTTGGATATGCGTAATCTATTCAAATCGCTTCTCTTGCATACTTTGCATGGTGTGCGCTATTCAGAGCCACAGCGTATGAGATGTTTATTTTATAATAAGATGCTGATTTAAAGGGATAGTTCGTCCAAAAATTTAAATAATGTCATTAATGACTCACCCTCATGTCGTTCCAAACTCGTAAGACCTCCGTTCATCTTCAGAACACAGTTTAAGATGTTTTATATTTAGTCTGAGAGCTTGTTGACCCTTTGTTGAAAATCTAGTCAGAGTATACTGTCCATGTCCAGAAAGGTAAAAAAAATCATCAAAGTAGTCCATGTGACATCAGTGGGTCAGTTAGGATGTGTTGAAGCATCGAAAATACATTTTGGTCCAAAAATACAAAAATTACGACTTAATTCAGCATTGTTTTCTCTTCCGGTTCTGTTGGAAAATGCGTGCACGAGACTAAAGTCACGTGACTGCAGTGACGCGGCTGACGTGTTATCCTAAGACATGTTTGTGAAGTTGTTTTTTTTTCAAACTTACAGCATGTGTCTCCCTCAGACTGTAAACGAAGCTCAGGTGCACAAAAAAAAACTGGGGGGCACCATATAACACGTCAGCCATGTCACACGTCACACGCGTCACTACAGTCACGTGACTTTAGTCTCGTGCATGCACTTCACAACAGACGCGGAAGAAAAGACAATTCTGAATAAAGTCGTTATTTTTGGACCAAAATGTATTTTTGATGCTTCAACACATTCTAACTGACTAACTTTGATGATGTTTTATTACCTTTCTGGACATATTGGTACTAGATTTTCAATGAAGGGTCAACAAGCTCTCAGACTAAATATAAAACATCTTAAACTGTGTTCCGAAGATGAACGAAGGTCTTATGAGTTTGGAACGAGATGAGGGTAATGACATTATTTTTCATTTTAGGATGAGCTATCCCTTTAAATTTCACACTTTTTTTAATCTCTTCTTACTTCCATCCCGTTTAGTGAGTGGACAATCGTGAAATTGATTCATTAGGCTCTCTAAACTGGGAGCTGTATGTTCATTAGGCCGAAAAGTATTATTTTTTAATTAATTGGTGATTAATCGACGTAAATTTGGCTGAATGTGTTCATCGGCAGCCCGCGCACGGTCCGATGCGCCAGTATGAGAACGCACGGCCCATTTTGCCTACCTGAGATAATCGTGCGCGTGTGTGCGTGAAAAGGTCCCGTTAGATTGCTGTGTAAGTGTTCCAGATGACCTAGCTTAATTGTGTTTGATTGGAGCGCGATAATCAAATTGTCTCACCTTTTTCCTCCCCATCATTTCTCCTCCTTTGTTCTACCGGAATGCCATGGATGCTTCGGATTATCCATCTGATTGAACAAAGGAAAGAAGTATAGACAGAGAGAATGAGAGCGCATTATAGCCAGTGGTTTGCAGTTTGGCTGGTTAGCGTGTCCATTTAGCCCCCGCTGTTAAATGCCGTGACTGCCATTACGGAGACAAAAAGCTGGTTTTTCATTGGCAGCTGTTAAAGGTTAGCCATGCGTTCTGACGAAATAAATGCAATGTATAATTAGCATTGCTTTACCTTGGATGTCTTACCAAAGGCCAAATTTTAATTCGATAAAAAATGACTTTTGTGCTCCTGTATGTCACACCTCATGATGTACAGTAGTAAAGGGCTTAGGTGCGTGCGTTTTTTTAAGGTGACATTTACAGTAAGGTCACTTATTCATCTGATGGATTAGTGTCAATAATAGCAAGCTATGTGCTTCAAGGTTTTGTGACAGTCGAGGAAATAAAACAGGAACTATAAAACGGCTCGTTCTGGTTCTTCATTCTGATTGGTTGAAAGGCGTTCTAAGCCGTGATAAAATACCCTGGTAAACCCACGGTTCAGACCGCATCACAAGTATCACTGCGCCACTGTTGCTGCGTACTGATTTATGAAAATAAACACCACAGTCTTTAATCATTTTTTTATTTTTCTACATTTGCACAATTATGGCGATATCCAGATAAATGTCAGTAAATATTGTTGAGTCATTTCGTCAATAAAAAGAAAACGTTCTCTGGGTTGTTTTTGTCTTAAATTGATATTTCCGCTATTATCCACTAGATGGCAATCTTACCCAACTTTAACACTGACACATTCACTCGACACAACAGCGTTGTGGTGGATTTAGCGTGACGTGTAAGTTTTGATGGCTCTGAATCTGATCTCTTACAAAAGTTCTTCACAAAAATGGAATTATCTCCGCTTTTAACTGAAAATTTGAGAGGTGATAACTGATAAGAGAACAAATGAAGGTAGGATGAAACAGGGTTTTTTTTTTGTTGTTGTTGGAAATCGGATGGTCTGTTCTTTCATTTGATATTTTATGTTTATTTAAAGATGATAATTTTTCTGTAAGGGATTAAACTAAATCTGGGTGGCAACTTAAAGAAAAAAAAGCTGACGGGGAAAGAGTTAAGCATGCTTCCAAGCATATTTGATCATCACTTCAACAGTTGCACGATATAAATGTTAATATATATTTAAGATGAATGTTGATTCATAAAAATAAACACCACAGTCTTTAATCATATTTTCATTGTGTCTTTGCTGCGTCTGTGTTGCTTGAGTATTGCACTCTGTTGCAGCCACAATTGATTCTGAGGAACTACTTTGTTTGGCGGAAGAGGAATATTTGTACTAATATAATTACAACTTATTTGTGTTTCATTTTGTGAAACCCTGCTATGCATATGAAGTAACCGTTTTATAAACGCAAGAAACCCCGCAAAGCAGTGGGGTTACAGTGCATTTTATAACAGCTAAGGGGCGTTGTTAGGCATGACGCGAAGCGGTAACCCACTGCTTCTTGGGGCTTATTGCTTTATTATAGACCTCTTTGTCTTACGTAAATCACTCATTTTTAGCAAAACTAATCAAGATCCTCTTTAACCTACTTAGCTATTGGAACAAAGCACTGAATTTTGGTCCGCACACAGACACAGAAATTGCTTGTTTTGATAAAACCAGAGAACAAGTGCTGATTAAATATTTGGATAAAAGTGTATGCCAAATGCGTAATTGCAAATTTGTCGCTCTGAACAGGACACCAGAACGTCAAGCATCAGCTGAAAGATCTTATCAGACATATTGATTAAATTCCTGATTATACAACCTTTTGTTTAGCTTCTTAGCTAGTAACATGATTCATTCATCAATACCCAATACCAGGCCTTTATAGATAAAGGAGGTGTTTCGAATAAAATAGCATTTGACTTAAGCGAACTGTTTAGTTACATCGGGAGGAAAAAAATGTGTGAAAGTTTCTGCGGATGTTAAGACTAAGGAAATTTGTAGGAAACTAAAGTGGGCTGATTTCGATTTCATGATTATTTTTGTTTCACCTCCTGTTTTGTACTCTACAACAAACGATTTAACGAAAAGCAAAGGATTGCTGTGTGTAAACGCACCGGTATTCATTAACTCGTGTTTGGTGTTTAATGAAGCGACCGCGATGGGGTTGCAGGTGAAAAAGCAACAAGTAATGAATAGCACTCTACCAAAAATACACCTAAAAGGAATGATACATCTTTTTTGTGCATATCCCTCATCGTGATCCCTAAACACATCTACTTCAAAGGAGTTAAATCAGTTAATTAATGCCATTCTAACTGATGCCCTTTTCCACTTGTTGCCTAGGTAACCTCTTTCTCCTGGTACTCAGACATTAGCCAAATCCATATTGACAGATTTGAATGTTTTTGCGCTGTTTTTTCTCCTAAAAAGGTCATTTCCTGTCATTCATTTTTGCACGTATAATTCATACGTGTTAGCAATGGTTCAGTTTGTCGTGAAATGGCTCTTTGGTTCGCCAGGGCTATTCATCATAAGTGCTTTTGGCTTTTCTTCTTAGTTCCTTTCCATAATACACTTCCTTCCTTAATTTTGACATCTGTTTTATTTTCTTTTTTCTTTAATGAAACTAGTACTGTGTAATGAAGTAATTCTTTATTGTTTTTGAGAGATTTTAGTTTTTGTAAATCCACAGCATATGTACACGCAAATGGAGTAAACAAAATTTGTAATCTCTAATCCCCTTTAACAATGAAGCACCCTTAAAATCAAGCATCTTTCTCATCCTTTCTTGTTTTGATTGGTTGGTAGGAATGTTGTTGAAAATGCAACAAGGATCCAGGAGCATGTCCTACTTGGCGAAATCAGGGTAAGCGTGTATAAAGACAGATTTACATGTTAAGATGAGCTTTCCCCTCCATAAATCAGTTCTGTATAAATTTCATTTTTACTGAAAGTGCTGCGTGCACAACTAACTTCATAATCTCCAAAATTTATCTTACTGAAGTTTATATTGCAGAAACTCTTGAACTGGGGATTTTTGAGTTTTGCAGGAATAGACTCCGAGAGTGTCATCAAAGCAGACTGCCAACAAGAATAATCGCTATCATTGTCTTTCTTAAAAGTGATTCAAATATGCATTAATATCACATAAATCTTACCGTTTTGGACCGCAGTGCATTTTTCATGTTTGACAACTTTTGTATCTCTCTTTCGTATTTTCAGCTGTCACCCCAAATCTTATTTAGCTGTACACTCTCAGATTTGTCCTCTATCATTTCTGACAATAACAAGCGTGTCATGCTAATGTTGTTGATTTGCAGACGAATGCAACATAAAGGAATTGAAGGGTCAGCAAAACTCTTGTGATTTACTTTGTTCGTTTTTGATACTGTCGGCAAGACTGCTGTGAATCATCTATCAAAATTGCTGAATAGTTAATCAGTTTGTTACTTTCTTGCTTGTAAATTCAATTTGTGCAAATTAGAATTTGATCGAAACATAGATCAAAACTCATCATCTGTTGTCACGAATCATGTTTGAAAATGCATTGGTGTGGGAGATGGCTTAAATGTAGCTTAGATACACACACACCCAGCCGTAAAGGCAAAGGCCAGGCCATCGCAGATATATAGCTTGTGACTGCATGAGCATGAAAGTGGCTGACCTGTCGACTCCCATGGGGAAGAGCAGCTTTTCCCTCATAACGATTACAAATCACCAGCAATGCAATTACCAAGGGCTCAGCATTGCCTCTCGCGACTTAAACAATGGTAGCCAGACTCTGAGAGCATTGTTCAATAGCAAAATAAAGCCGAAGATTGGTTACTCGCTCAAACGCAATAAGAATTCGTGTCCATTCACTTATATGGAGCTTGTGGGGCCACTGGAGGTTTATTTTTGTTAGGGGCCATCAAAGTAATATGCATGCTATTGAATGAAGCTCATGAATCAAAATTATAATTTTGTGGCTATTCATGCTACTGTGGCTTAGAGGCCATCTATATGCTAGTGTGCTCCCAAACACACAATGAACTTTTAACAAATGTATACTGTAAGTGTTAAAGGGATAGTTCACGCAAAAAATCATACTTACCCTCAGTGTTGGGGAAAGTTACTTTTAAAAGGAATGCATTACAATTAGCCTGACGTTGTCATACTCAATTCTAGTCAGAATTTGAGTCTGATACCGCTCCATTGGGCTATAATTATGAGGCGTGTCTCAACCGAAAAATGCCTCTGCACTCAATTGGATAGACCTACGACCAATCAGAGCAACGGAGTGTGTGACGTATGTTGAAATTACGTCTTTGCAGCCTGACTGAACTGATAGTTATTTCGCTACAATGACACTAACATTGTGATTATACTAAGTCTGAGTTAGCGAATGTACATCAACACCTACTATGTTTACAACATTTCGTTTATACCACAACATGAAGTATTTACTAAGTCATAGAGTAAGACTATCTCTTACCATTTGTACGTTAGGTGAACTTCATCCAAGACGATACCCATTACGTTGGCTTGAAAATATTGGAGCCTAGTATGTCCCTCCACTTATTCAGCAACCATGATTCCGGGCTTCCGAAAAGAAGCTGGCAACGACCGCTAATTATATCCATCTCGTCGTGCATGCTGAGTTGCATCGGCGTGATAACATTACCCATTTCAGTTGCGACCAACTTTTGCAGAATCCTGTGGGAAGGACAGCAAAAACATCAACAAATGCCCTGCTTGCGTTTCTCTGTTCCTCTTTTAAAATCAATGCTCTGTCGATATCTTTTAGAACAGACTCCATGTCAGAATCCACACATCTGAACTCTACAGTGCAGCCATTCAACACACGCGCTCTTTGGTGACGTGGTTCATTACGTTACAGTTGATTATCTGTCCATCATCGTACAAAGCCCGCCCTGACAATTTGATTGGTTCGCCCAGCTCTAGTCCTAGCATAGCAGCTCCTCAACGGAAAAACGCCAGACCGATCTTCCCGTTTTCAAACTCTTGTGGGCGGGGCTAAGATCGGCTGGCACCCAGGCTACATTACAATATTAAGTTACTACCAAAAAAAGTAACTAATTGCATTACTTAGTTACTTTTCATAGAATGGAATGCTTACATTACTTTTTAGTTACTTTTGCGTTACTTTTTCTTGGTGAAGCTTGGTCTCTTTTAAGCCTTGCAGGTTTTTTATTACTGAAAAGTTCTACATTCAGAAATTGAATATTTCATCACAAAAATGTCGAGCTCTGGCCTGCCATCTCAGTTTCTGACTTAAACTGTTCCCACACAAGCGTGTAAGCATGGAGTGCAAAGTGTGACTACGTTTACAGTAGTTTATTCAGTACATTTTTTATCAAATAAATTAAACTGAAAAGTAACTTGCATTACTTTTTTAAAAAAGTAACTCAAATATTAATGTGTACATTTAAAAAGTAATGCGTTACTTTTATTCGTTACTTCAGAAAAGTTATATTATTACGTAATGCACGTTACTTGTAATGCGGTACATTCAACAATGATTACCCTCATGTACCTGTATGAGTTTATTTATTCTGTTGAACACAAGATATTTGATAAATTATGGTAATCACATTATTTTTTATACTATGGAAGTCAGTGGGTGCTGTCAACTGTGTGGTTAATTTTTAAATATTTTTGATTGTATTCTTATACAGGTTTAGAACAACATAAGTGTAAGTATTTTATTTAGGTGTGAACTATCCCTTTAAGAATGTAGAGTTTTTCTCATCTGGAAACGAGACCAAAAATATTGATGACTCATCGTGCACTACACAGATTTTTGCCCAATCAGGCGCTTTTTAGATTGCTTATACCACCTGTGAAGTGGAAACTGCCCCACACAATATTGTCCTGGGACTGGTGGGATTAGTGTTGGGCGATATGCCCCATTTTGAGATCGTCCTACCGTCAACCTGTGAGATCTAGGGTGACCACCTGCTAATAAGCCCAAGGGGGGACAAGGGGTGTGTTTTTGAGGGACAATGTGGGACACTCCCTGGCCCGGTGGTGCACCCAACCCATGGGCCGACTTATTGATAGTGGTTTACCCATTTCTAGCACATACCACCTTACACTGCAAAAAAACTTATTTTCCAGAAAAAAAAATGTATTTTTGTCTTGTTTTCAGTAAAAATATCCAAAAATTCTCAAATTAATATGCTTCCTCCCGATGAGCAAAACGACCCAAGAAAAAAAAAGTCCAGTCCTTAGACAAAAACATCGAATTTAAGTGATTTTGTGCACAAAACAAAGATCTGCCAATGGGGTAAGCAAAAAAATCTTGAAAATTTTTCTAAAACACTAAATTCAAGATTTTTTGCTTGTTTCATGCACAAAATCACTTAAATGTGATATTCTCGGTCTAAAAACCAGACCTACCCTCTTGGGTCGTCCTGCTCCTCAAGACAAAGCATCTCAATTCAAGAATTTTAGATATTATTTAGATATTTTTACTGAAAACAAGGCAAAAATACCAAGACATTTTTTTCTTGAAAATCATTTTTTGCAGTGTACATGGCATATTATTTAATGCCATATTCCCCTAAAAATGATGTATGCTCATGAATAGGCCAACCAATGTGTATTTTTTTTAAATAAAGATTCATAATATTTTGAACATTCAATGATTGACAGATGCACTTCCACTTACGATTTACTTTAGCTATTTAATTTATTTTTCATTATAATTTATTCACTTAAATAAATTATAATATAACATTATAGAATTAACAGGAATTGAAGTTGCTCAACAACACAGAAACAGTTAAAAAAGTCTCACAACTCCAGGGGTTCACGGAACGAGAAGAGGGAGGAAGGATGGTGAACTTGCATGTTAGTAAAGGCAGGCGCAGGGAAAAAACTGTTCAGTGTTCTGGAGACATCTTTAGGACTTTCAGCCACAAATATTTATTTTCCCAGTCTTTCTTGTACCCACACCTTCTCTTTTTAATTGATGATGGCAGTGCAGAGTCAGACTCCGTCTCTTTCTCCATTTTTCGAATTGGAAAGCGCGCATCTAAAAGGGATGCACGTACGTGGCTGCGTGCGGACTGCGCTGTCATGACAACAACGAAAAGTTGACAACAACCTAGTCAGCAGTTCAACTCGAGGGGTGACAGTAGCTTGCGAGTGGCGAGCGAGCCTGAACTGTCTAGTAATGTTCGTTTGGCTGCCTGGGGCTCAAGGATATAGAGCGACCAACTATTTTTAAGCAAGCATTGATTATGCGTGACACGGTCTCAATTTGCGGGACGCATGAATTGGGCTTCAAACGCTGTGCGTTCACGCGCTACGCGGGACGGGTGGTCACCCTAGTGAGATCACCGATACACAATAGTATCGGGGGGTGGGGGAGTAGTTTACTCATTTACTTATTTGTTTATTTATTTTTACTAATTTATAACAAGTCGCTTGATTGGTGAAGAAAAAAGAAGCAAGGGCAACACTGTCATGACCGCAAACTTCATAAAACTAATGCCATTTATCCATCCGCATCATTAAGTCTAAAATTTCCTGCGTGCCAGGGAGTGGGAACAACAAACTCACTGCTTTTAACCCTCTGCGCGCCTAACAATGTTAATGTTCAGTTAAAACTATGATTATGATAATAATAAAACTATCGCCAACTATCGTCATGAAAGCGCACTATTAGCGATCGTCGATATACGATACTATTGGCACAACCCTAGGTGGGATTAAGTGATGGCACTGTTTGTTTGTAAACCTCACCTTAACGTGCCGTTAGTGTAAACAGCTGCCTCGGTGGAAAACTCTAATTAACACGTTCACACACAACAGGTACCATATGGGAGGTTGCTGGGGTCATATTTCTGTAGCATTTATATCTGGTACCCCTGATGCGTTAATTGATGCCTTTCTTTGCATCTCAATGTCAAGAAAAGCCAAGATGTCTCAAATGTTTCAATTTAGCCCCATAACAAGTATTCAATTGAAATGAGAGTGAGAAAATAAACTATTTGCATATACGAATACGTTATTGTGTGATTTCACAAGCTCGCATATTGCAGCAGATCTGCCACACGGGGTCTGTTGTGTCAAATGGTTACCCATAATCATTGGAGCCCCTCAAGTTTTTTTCACCTTGTTATTAATCCTCTTCCTAAAATAGGCTGTGTTCTCTTAAGCGAATAAGCACGGCCCAGTTGATGCATGTGAATGTCAGAGGAAACATTTGGTGAGGGAAATTAGAAGCCCGAACAATCTGGAGTTTCTCAAGTCTCAATCATTCATGTATTACTCTTGTTGTTGTTGTTGTTGTTTCATGACCTCACTTCGTTCACTTCACTTGGGTTTAAACGTGCACGCTCAATCAATTTAGCCCACTGAGCTAACGCAATCCCCCAGAGAGGAAACAAATATCAGAACCTCAGGATTTTGTTTCCTTTATTATAAGAGATTGAAGGGATTAGCTTTCACTCCTAATATACAGACTGCCATTTTGTTTCATTTTTGTTTCACAGTGAAGTTGTATGGTAACTGCAGTTTTAAAGAGCCCCTATGGTCCGATTCACGATTTTACATTTCCTTTGGTGTGTAAGTGTGTACACGTTAACGATATGCAAAGGTACAAACCGCAAAGTAAACGCGAGTTATCGTCTTTCTTGGACTACAACAAACACACGGATTGTAGGCAACAGTTTACTTCTTGGGATTGGTGATGTTGACAAGACCGACATTATCATATTTCCTCCCGCTTCGGACTTACAGCCTGTAAGTTAACTCATGTTGGCATTGCATTGTGCGTGAATCTTTTAAACATGGTAAGGAGCGTCACATTTCCGGCTGACGTCAGAGGTATTTAGGCCAATCACAACGTACAGATTAGCTGGCGAATCAGGGACACAGCGCTTTTCAAATCGAGCAGTTTTGTACAAAATCCGTGCGTTTAGGAAGAGAGGGAAATCTGGCGCTACAAAATGTATGGTATGTGGAAAATAATGTGTTTTTGAACCATAAACCACGTGAACACATTGTATTATACCAAATACACAAAATAACATTTTTTAGCAATGAAATAGGTGCCCTTTAAGGTCGCTAAGTAATAAGTTTGGGAACATGTTTGCCTCTTCAATTCAGCCTACTATTTTGAGTATTGACTTGAGTTGAAAGTTGACACAACTTATAAAACAAGTAAAAATTTAAACCTAATATGTTAAGTTAAAGTAACAAAAATATATGTTGATTTGACAAAATCAATCATTGTTGATTTTTTACAGCGTTACGTTTTTAATATGAAGTGTTCATTGGTTTGTCTTTAACTGGTCGCAATCATTTCTCTGCTGTCAATTCGATTATAATTGGGGCTGCCAAAGATTAATCGCGATTAATCCCATACACAATAAAAGTTTGTGTTTGCATCATATATATGTGTGTGTGTACTGTGTGTATATATTATGTATTTTATTTAGGTATATTTTTTGTTTATATTTATAATAAATAAACAAAAATATAAAAATAAATATAAATACACATCTAAATGTTTCTTAAATACAAACATAAATGTGTGTGTATTTATGTATATACATAAATTATGCAAAAAACTTGTATTTTGTATGCGATTAATCGCAATTAATCTTTTGACAGCCCTAATTATAATGAGTATTTTCTTCATAGTTTTTTACCAGTAGAAATACATACAATATGCATAAAATTCCACGTTTTAACTTTTGCACATTTTTTATTTGATCTAAAAAAAAACACACATTTTAATGGCTTGAATTTCGTACAATGTGAAAATAATTTTAGTGCCATTCTTCACTTGTGTGAAATGTATTTTTATCTATTTCTCAAAAGTAAAACTGTTTAGTTGGGCGTTGAATATTATCATAAGGCTGAGAAACAGAGATGTTGATATATTTCCTAGCCCTGCATAACGTAGTCTGTAGGTGCGCTATTCAGTAGTTTCTCTGTTTGATGTAATTAAGCAGAAACCTTGTTAGCCCCTGGTATGGTGGTTATGATATTTGAGAGTCATAAAGACACTGTGTCCTCTGCCTTCCGAGGGAGCAAACCATAAATCTGTGACATTAGCCCGCCGCCCCTGTCGCCGTAGTGACTAATTACGGTCTGTTTGTATAAGTAATGGCTTATTCTTCACACGGTACCTTGTGATCGTGATTAAGAAGGGACCCCGTCGGAGCTGTAGACTCATTTTCCCGCTCTTTCATTGGTCGCTTGCTTATCATCTCCCTCTCCTCTTCAATGAAATCTCATTATTTGACACGTGCTAAGTGCTATTCGGGGGTCTTTCCGCCCTAGACAGAGCTGGGATTAAGAAATTAGGAGGTATTAATCTATACCGAAGCTAATTTATACCTCACATTTGCAAAACGGACAAGAGCTCATTGCTGAGACAAACTTCCAGAGAAAGAGTTAGCGACAGTAATTGGCGCGCCCGATCTCAGCGCGGACCCGCAGCAGCTCGAGCGCGACTCGCGCTCATGTTCTTTATGATCTTTCGCGTTTGACCTTATCACTTGTTCAAACGCTTTGACATAAAGGTTGAAAAAAATGTTTTTGCCAAATACAAAGGCGGACGTCTCGGAGGAAAGCCTTTTTGAAGAGCGTTTGATTTTGTTTTTCTCGCTAAGGGCTGAGCCTTGGCACCAGCACTGCCTCTTTAAATATTATTTTACTGTCTAAGTAGAGAAAAATACTTTATGAAAGCAATCAAATTTGAGTAGAGGCCGTGTTCAAACCAGGCACCATGGCTGTAAACCATTACATCCAATAACCCAAGAACATCAGCGCTAGATTAATATACTTTAACAGTGCTTGAGAGATTTTCACATATGAGTTCATAAAACAAAGCTGACAGCTCCAGATGTAGGCTGCAGTATTCATGCAAAACCTGCCTTTTTGTTTTCTATCAGACGTGACCCATGATGCATTTTAGATGTTTACAAGTGCTTGGACAGATGGAAATGCTCAAACCGTATCTGATGATGTACTGTATGTTTAGGGCAGTTGTTAGCTTTCCGTATCAACGCTACAATATATGTAGTCTGTTTTATTTTACCTTTTTTGTGTCTCTCTTATTCCCAGGATCACTGATGTATTCAGATGTAGGTCAAAAACCTCAGCTAAAACACAATATGTTGTCAAGTATAGCCCATTTATTTGGAAGTTTTATTACTGAAATCAAAACTGGACTGGATACACAATCCTGGTCTTATTTGTGCATTATACCCTCCGGGTATACTGTACTGTACGTTGTACCACAAACAAAAAGGTTTATTTTGTTTATTTTGTTTTCCATTCTAGTGCATAACAGTTATATTTCCAAATCTTACCAGTTTCCAATATAAAGTATAAGGTATATTTGAAGAGCTTATGATGCAAAAGCTGCTAAACGTCACCTCCATCACAGTAGAGCTGCGCGATTCTGTATAAAATGAGAATCATGATTCTTTTGCTTAAAGGTGCAATGTGTAATTTTTAGAAGGATCTGTTGAGAGAAATGCAAAATATTATACAAAACTATATTATCAGGGGTGTATAAAGACCTTTCATAATGAACCATTATGTTTTTATTACCTTAGAATGAGACGTTTTTATCTACATACACCGAGGGTCCCCTTACATGGAAGACGCCATTTTGTGCCGCCATGTTTCTACAGAAGATTTTACTTTTTTATTAAGTTGTCTCCAAAAATGACATGTTTGTCCTGTGTCGGCTACCATAGATTCTCTATGCGTTTCAAAAGCAAGGGATGAGCTGTAAACTAAGCTGTTGATTGCATTTTGCAACCTCACCACTAGATGCCGCTAAAACTTACATACTGCACCTTTAAAATAAAGCTCACGATTCTCAAGAACTTTGTTAATTTTAAAGACATACAACCCCTGAACAGTAGTTTAACATTCGTTTTTACAGGTGTAAAGAATTATGATTATGAAAAAAAAGTTTTGGCGCAAATTGCTGCCACATGGATTGACATTACTTTATAGTAATGAGATATGACGTGGTTCGGTGGCAACCAATCGGAAGGCGGAATCCTCCGCTTGAGAGGATTCCAGAGAAGTATTCGAGCGTCAAAGCATTTTTTGACGCTCTTGCTGGCGGCGTGAACGTCCATCGGGTGAATAAATCTACATGCACGCTTAATCTTCATGCCCACTAGAACACTTGGGCCAAATACAGGAAAACATAATGTAAGTGTTTAATTGCAAAGACAGCAAGTGTGGTTATTTTGGACGAAGCCAATGTTTCCCCTTGTGCTAAAAACCCTTTCGGAAGGGATACCTAAACAACGTCAAGGTTCTTGTCGGACATACCTGCGCATTGCTCTGTCTCAATCATTCTCTTTATTTTCTGTTTCTTTCTGTCTTACTTCTCGGCGAAAGCATCCGCTGTACCAGTGGAGCGAACACAAGCACATCTGGTTTGCGCAATAATAAATGTGACGCAAGACGTCATCGCGGTTTCTGTTGTCGAGAGAACTGACGAGACTGCGGCTTTCCACCTTAAAAACTACAATTACCTGAATCGTCGAAATGGTGGATTAAGATCGTTTGGAGGGTCAAATCGAGATCACGATCTTTTAACGATTAATCGTGCAGCACATATTGTAAGTTTATCAAATGCTTTTGATTTAAATCCGCTTAATCTAACCCACATGCCATTCAGAAATATCGGTTTGTTGGCAGAATCCATTAAGAGTCTGAAAAAAGCTAATTTATAATAATGCACTAAGAGGCTTTTGCATTTGAGCTCTTCAATCGTCTCAATTTAATATTTTTTATTTAGGTCACATTATTATTACGGTTTCGTCTTGACTTTGAAGTAACCTACCACACTCCTCTATATTTCAAGCTACAATAGCTATGCAGTTTTGCCTATCAACCTCATCTATTTTTAAAATGCAGAACAGTAGATCATTTTCTTTACTCTCTCTCTCTCTCTCTCTCTCTCTCTCTCTCTCTCTCTCTCTCTCTCTTTTGGTTGATTTAAGCTTAAACTGGTTATTAACTTCAGAACTTTGATAAGCACACATATGTTAGATTAATTAATGCGTTGACTGTATTCCCCGGGCGAATCGGCTCGCATTTTAGTTTTAACCTTTTACTTTAAGGCATTGTTGGGTGTATAATTACGCTTGGCTTAATTAGTTAGCTATTAAGACCTGTCATGAGATAGTGACAGGAACCAAAGGACTGAAGAAAAAACATCTGTCTGTCAAGAGGTTTATAAAGGTTGTTAAAGCTCAACTCGAACCACCATGCAATTCGTACAAACAACTTGATTAAGTCAAAACTGGCACTTGTATGCTATTAAATAGCAACAAGGCTGGCTGTTGTTTGGGTTGTGTCTTTTATATTTTAATGGGCGGAGTTTGAAGTGTACTCATCCAAGACAGTGCTAGCTCTGATTGGTTGGGGTATTGATTGGTCCTATCAAATAATAATCAGCCCTTATTGTTTGTTTCCTGAGGTTTTGCACTCCCACAAGGTTTCTTTATGAGGACCCAATTTGGAGACCTCCGTTGAAGTGTCCAATCATCCACACAGGCACACTTTCTTATCAAGCTTATCAAAAGCACTGTCTCAATATTTTGTTTTTTGTCTTTCTACCAATCTCCCCGATAATGAATTACCCATTATTTGTTTGTCTAGAATGGTTCTGGAAGAAACAGCTTGTGCAACATGATGCATGTGTATGTGACCGCACACTTGCTGTTAGTGACAAGGACATCCATGTTCACCATGATGTCACCAATCTATATATATATATATATATATACACAGTATACTGTGTTTTCTTCCGTGTCTGTGTCAGATTGGGATCAGGTTAGTAATAATTTATGTTCATCTCCACTTTGCTCAGGGAGGGCTCAGTTTCAGATTGCGGTGTCTTAACATCGACTCGGGCTGTGTTTTATGAATCATTAAGAGCTCAAGAACATTTATGCTAATGACTTTGAACTCATTTTAACTCCTTCCTGAAGGAACTACGTTGGGGTTTGTTAGTACAGCTTATCATCAGATACAGTTATCTTCTGTATACGTACTGATTTAGCAAAAGGCTTAAGTTTATCTCACATTATTTATGATGTGCTATTTCATATTGCCAGTCAGTGGCAGGTGATGATTGGACAGTAATGTGGTTACACCCTTCATAATTCATCATCATTATTTTTGCCTAATTTTGTTCTGAGTGTAATGTATATTCTTTAAAAAAAACATTTGTCGTAGAGCACTTGAATATAGATGACCTCGAGTAAACCGATACGAACCACAAATCTCCACATTGATTTCATGGGGTCCTGAAGATGTCCTGCTCTTTGCCAGTTTTGCCATAAGGGAATTCGTGGCATTTTGCCATTAAAGGAAGTTAAACATGACCCTGGTCTTATATCAGCGTTATGTATTGGTTTAGCACGATGAGGCGTGCTGCAGTGGAGCATGCTGTGTGGGTCCGGCAGAGCAGAGAAGTAAGGAGAGAAGTCATCTCAACCTTCAGGCTTTCAAAAGGCCTCCTGCCCTCTTTTTGGCACGTGACTCTGCTAAAGCGTGTGTGAGTGGTTATATCGTGCGTGTGCTTAAATCAAACCGCTCTTCTGTGCAAGAGAGCCTGAGTTTAATGAGCGCGTGTCCACCTCCGCCTGAGAGTCTGTAGGGGTAACGTGTTGTCCAGCATCTCCACAGAGATGATGCCCTAGAAGGAGATTATGATGATGGGTCCTCGCTTCCTGCCTCTTTTCCACTCCTTACCATCTGTGCGCTGTCTTCGTCTTGTAAGCATTTTAAGTGTGTTTTTGTTTACTTGTGGGATTTTTTCCTTTAGCGCTTTATATGATTTTGCATTGTAGCAAAGTAAATTACAGTTAACACATTTAGTAAACACACAAGCATGTGTAAAAATATAAAAAAGTATAAAATAAATAAATAAATAAAAATAAGTAAGAATATATACAAATAAGCTAATCAAATATATAGAGTATACAAAAGAGAAAAAAATACATTTTTATTCTGATAAAAGTGATAAACATTGTGATAAAATTTTAATTTTATTCTCATACAAACAAAACATATACTTTTTCATCAACATATGTTTTTAAATAAAAATATCCTCCAAAAATCATTAAAGACTGTTACTTTAAAACTGTATGACACGGTCTTATAGAAAAACCCAAATGAGAAATGTTTATAAGATATTGTTGGCCAATGAACATTGATGACTAACGAAAAAATATTGAGGAAAAAATTGCTTTTGAAGTTGTTCAAATGAAGTCCTTAGCAAATACATCCACTTAGTAAAGTTTTAATATATTTATGCTAGGATATTTACAAAACATGATGTTTACTTATGGATGTCTCCATTTTTTTTTAAAAAAAATTTGATAATAATTATTATTATAATTTACATCCAAAATGCTGATGTCTTTCTTTGTTCAGTTTAGAAAAAAATTAATAAAAAAAATATTTTTCTCAATTTAATACTTAAGATTTTAATGGACCCCAACAGTTTACAGTTTAAATGCAGTATAAAATTGCAGCTTTAAAGA
Source organism: Misgurnus anguillicaudatus (assembly GCF_027580225.2). Lineage (NCBI taxonomy): Eukaryota > Metazoa > Chordata > Actinopteri > Cypriniformes > Cobitidae > Misgurnus > Misgurnus anguillicaudatus. The sequence continues at coordinate 27,087,195 of NC_073350.2, read as the reverse complement.
GTCCAAAAAGAGGCATAATAGTCTTATCTACTGAAACGATTGTCATTTTTGGCAAGAAAAATATAAAAGATGTACTTTTAAACCACAACTTCTCGTTTTGCACCATCTGTGTGACCTCATGTAATGCGTCATCATGTCAAAAGGTCACGCATGACGTATGCGAAACTGTTTACAAGTGCGGAGAAAGAGGACCGTTCCGATGTTGTTGTATGTGGAATGATACTAATTAATGTCTTTGTTTATTGTTTAAAATGGTCCGCAAACGTGCGTTTCATATATGCAACACATGCTTTTGCAATTACATGAGGTCGCACTTGTGTGCCACATGGCTAGTGCAAGACGAGAAGTTCTGGTTTAAAAGTGCACATTTTTTATTTTTCTATCCAAAAATGACAATCTTTTTGCTAAATAAGACCATTATGCCTCGTTTGGGAGTCATTTGATACTGCAATTGTAAACTGCATTTAAACTGTAAACTGTTGGGGACCAATAAAGTCTATTAAATTGAGAAAAATCTTGGAATGTTTTCCTAAAAAAACTTAATTTCTTTTCGACTGAACAAAGAAAGACAACATTTTGGATGACATGGGGGTGAGTAAATTATCTGGATATTTTTAAAGAAAGTGGAGTAATCCTTTAATATCCTAATGATTTTTGGCACAAAAGAAAAATCTATATTTTGACCCATACAATGTATTGTTGGCTATTGCTAGAAATATACCTGTGCAACTGTTTTTTTTTTTTTTTTTGGTCCAGGGTCACGTACTTTATGGGTTTAGAACAATATAACAGTAAGTAATACTGACACTTTTATTTTTGGGGTTAACTTTTCCTTTATAGAAGTCACAATGATCTAGACACAGATTTGCATAATTCAACAGTGTGTCATCCTGCATATTTATAGTTACATAAACCCGACATTTTCCTGCTCTTGCTTTTGTCTGCCTATCCTGTTCTCTAAATGATGACTTCCTGTTCTGACAGCTATTGAGGATTCACAAGGTTCTGCTCTGGAAGTGACATCTTCTGCCCTTCATCTTAAAGCTGTGTTTAAGAGAGCCGGGCACGACCTCTCTCTGGCATGTCTGTTCACATTCGTATTGGGGAGGGATTTGATAGAGAGACACATGAAAGCTGTTTGTACCCGTCGGGCTTATCATTGTGTGCTCGTATGTATCGATTTTTCTTCACCATGTGAAATATTTAGCCTCGGTTTAAAGGTGCGTCATATTCAACCTGAGATAAAAGTCCCTGAAATGTTCAAAGCTGCAGTGTTTACTTTATTATCTATTCCTTTTATTGTATAAAATTTGTATTGTGTATGCTCTGATAGATTAGTTAAGAAAAATAAAACAATTTAGCAGACACTTTGATTGACATTGCATTTAAACAATACATGTATGTTCTGTGGAATCTAACCCATTAACTTTTTCTTGCTTAAACAAAACTTTTCCTATTGAGCTACATGAGCACATATTTGATACATGTTGCTCAAATAATTTTTCACAAAGAAAAGTGGAAAAAAAACATCCTAACAGAACAAAAGGAAGGAACATGCTGTCATGCTTAATACAGAACCAGTGAGAGATGGAGGGAGGGGATGAAGGATAGATGGAGATAAACGGACAGAGGGAGGAAGAAGAGACATGCTGTCTCACAGCAGGAGGTGGGCTTAAGTAGCCCACTTCTCCTGTTTCCTGTGGGCTATAAGCCACCTACAGTTCAAATAATAATCAAAAGAGAGAAGCTGTCGAATGAACGGTTATGTGCTCTCTATGGTAATTAGAGGGATAATTTCTATCTTCTGTGTCTTACTGTGTGCATCAATTCCACAGCTATGCCAAACGTTTTGCTACAGTAATTATACGGTAATGTTGAAGTCAACATTGGATCAAAACGACCCTGCACTCTTTAATATAAAGGTGCTATAAAGTGTGACATTTTAGTCAAAGGTTCCTAAAATAACCATTTCCTTCTCACCTTTCCAAAGCCTGTAGAACCATTTTGATTACAAAGAACTGTTCTGGAATTATAAAGCTTGACAAAGAATGTTAAGGAACCTTTTTAATTATATATTTTTATGTTACACATTCAAGATCATATTGTAGACCATCATCAGTGCATATCATTCCAAAAAAACAAAGCTTTTTTTTACTTTTTTCAGCTGGGTACACACCAAAAGATAATCGGGCTAATTTTGGGCCGATTTCCCCCCTTCCGACAATCCTAGCTATGTCCTGATTATCTTGATGGTTCTACAGATGATCTCATAAGATTTTCCCTTGGTGTGAGGTGTGTTAAGAGTGTCGGACCCTAATCGGAAGAACGTCAGAACCGCCCCGATCGCGAATCGTAAATATTAAACGTGTAATATTTTCTGATCAGAAATCCTGATGTGTGGGAGGAACCCCGAGGAGAAATGCGTGCATGCTCTTGAGATTATCACGTGAAACGAAATGATATCCAATCAAGCGAGATGATGGAAGACGGAAGCAGTCATGGCGTAGCACAAAGTGAAGTTGATGCATGTTCCCGCTATCTCCACGACTTCACCAAAACCATTTTCTTTTTTTTTTCTTGAATTTTCTGTTAAAATCATTGCAAACACTATCATTTAAATTTCTTCCTGCATATCTTCCAGCATGCTAATTCTGACGAGATTTCCTGTGTTCACAGTCGAGACTCTGGTTGAAAATCTGGTGTTGGTGTGCAGTTAAATCTAGGATTTTTTTATGCTTATGTTTGTGGTCTTTCACATTTTGAAAATCTTATAAGATGTAAAAAAAATCTTTTGGTGTGTACCCAGCATAACAGTAGCCTGGTTTCCATTACAGTTTTGAACAAAACTTTTTCGATATTTTCTGTCGATTAAAAAAAATATTTGAATTGACAGTGTTTTAATTAACTGACTAAACCGACTTATCCAACTAAAACATAACTTTTTCCACTTACAATCCAAAAATTTCTTCCAAAAATTGGCATGGTTTTTTGGAGACGTTTTTGGATTGCGAGTGGAAAAAAATGATGATGGTAGATTTATGTATTTTTCAGCCACCGCACTAGCCAATATTTTTATTCGAAGGAAACGCAGGCATGTTTTACAAGCATTAATGGTAAGGAAAGCCCCTTAGCTGCCACATTTCTGGGAGGTTGTAATACGCAAGTTTGCGTCTTTTTGTTCATGTGATTTAACATACGCCTGTTTCTATTGTAGTTTTGCATTATATTCGTTTTTTTGAAACCACCTAATGCGAGCTTAAAACATTTTGCTATAAATGGGAGCAAAAATGTTGTGTTTCCATTGACGTATTTTTAATTCGAAATTTCCACAATTGGATGGGTAATGGAAACGCAACTATTGTAAATACAGCAGCCTTTTTACATTTTTGATAACAGTAAAGGTTTTCGCCGCCACCATTTTAAAAAAAAAGTTGCCAGCCAGTGCCAGCATTTTTCATGATTTTCACAAAAGTTTAATGCCTTCCAGAAAATGTTCTTCTTTAAATATATTACCATACAATATATCAAATGAAAGAACAAACCCTCTGCTTTAAAAAAAAGAAAAAAAACGTTCATCGTACCTTCATTACTTCTTACCTCTCAAATATTGGTAGGTTTTTTTTAAAAAACACCAAATTTTGAGCAAAAAGCTGAGATATTTCAATTTTTCTGAAGGACTTTTGATAGAGATCAGATTCAGTAAAACATGCACTGAGTTCTTACTCTTACACGTGAGGCGTTACTTCCGGGCTGCATAAGTTGCGGCAACCGGTGGATAATAGCGGTATTGCGGAAAGCCGGAAATACTCGTCAATGGCAGCGAAAGAGTTAATGGAGCAATTAAATGCCACTAAACATTAGGCTAGTTAAAAACACAAACCACAACTCGATCTCACATAGCCTTTTTGATATATAAGATATAAAGATATACTGCAGTATAAAGTATATTGTGTGTGTTCAGGTGTGTAGCGTCAGGAGTGCTTTTCCTCGATAACCTCCGCTTGTTGCATTTCTGTCTTAATTTTTTTTCTCCTGCTGAATTAAGATAAGAGAGTTTGTTAATTAAACTGTCACATGCGGCACCTTAAGGAATCGCGGAGGAAGAACGGCTTTAATTGGAAACCTATTGTCTCACTACACTCTCGCCTCGTCCGGTGACTTTCATGACAGAGAGCAGGGAGGAAGTATCACAAGGCAACAGGAAGTCAGGGAATTGTGAGAGGAAAAGGGAAGTTAGCGGCGTAGGATTGCTGTTGTTATTCAAATGTGTTTCCTGACGATGTGTTGTTGCTCTTATTTTGCCTTGTTGTTATCCAGGGAGTGTGATTAGGGGATCAGCACTGTTAAGTGATGAACAACCCTGGCCGGGGCTTCAACTGTAAATACCGTCAGCAATTAACACTGATCAGAAAGAGAGAGAGAGAGAGAGAAAGCAATTTAGTATTGGAGTCCTGCATGGCGGATCAATTATGGAGATTCTCTATCTCTGAAATTTACATCCCCCGGTGCTCATTACTCATGCGGCTATGGGATGTGTGTGTGTGAACGTGTTTCGTAAAGCTATAGATTCACAGGCTCGTTCTTGCAGTCTGTAAATAATCTGTGCAGCCATCTGGGCTGAAGGTGTTCAAAATCCTCCTTGATTAAAAAAGTGCAAATCTGGAGATCAGAGAACCACTGATCTTCTCCTTTGCTAAGACCCGGACCCAGATACAGGAGCGACCCCTTCAGTAATCTCATCTGAGGAATGCGATGAAGCTCATAGAGATACGGGTGTTGTCAAGGCAAGGGGGGGCACGTCAGCGCGAGATGAACGCAGTTGTTGTAGCTAGGCAACAGCTAATGGCATATGAATGAGATCTGAACAGGTGAAGCCGAAGTTGTCATCAATGTTACTTCTAATGTTCGTTCTTGCTGGTCAAAATCCATTCTATTGGCTAGATCCTTAATCCCTTAGAATTGAGCTGAAACGTGTTATCTTAAAAGGGAACATAATTAAGTTGACAACCTTAAGTCACTTTAACTGCGATTCCACATGGTGCTGCTAAGTTGAAATCTTTACTGTTCTAGGATGTGGTCCATGTCTCACGAATTAATCAGCGCTGCATATTTCTGCACAAGATTTCTCACAGCTTCGTGCTCTAAATCAATGTACGTGTGTGTGGATGGACTCCAGGTTAAAATGCCTATTCGTTCAGCTCAGACTGAAGAAATCTATATCAAATCTGTGCAAAATGTCTACGCACACAGCTGTTATATGTAGTCTCAACCAACTGCGGTTTTTCAATCATGTCCTCTAATCTGGTTTTCACCAGCTAATGCTGAGAGAAACAAACATTTAGTCTGAGCTTCATTATCGCCGCTGCCAATTACGGTCCTCCGAAATTGTTGTTATACAGATGGTGGGATGGCTGCGAAATCGCCTTCGAGCTTTGCTTTCCCACCAATCGCCTCTCGTCGACGCGTTGGGTGTGCAGCTGCTACATCAACATGACAAGTGTTTCTTTAACATTATTGTTCAATGACCAGTAATCGGAGTGCAGTGGCTGCCGTCGAATGATGTTTTCTGCTTTTGGGCTCCGAGGAGCAAGCACCTGGGCCGGCACCGAGGAGAGACAGCCGTGATCAAACCGAACGCCTCGTCGTGATTTCAACTTACACGTTGTCGCTCCGAAACAACTCAACAATTTGCTAGTTCATTTAAATCCGCTGTAAACCTCACACCCCAGTAGCGAAAAGAGACGCAGTCTAAATTAGCTACAGCCCGGCAAGTGCGAATACGTTTACGAGCTCTCTCATACTGTGACCAAGATGGGTTTTATTACTTAAAGCAGAGCGTGAGAACTCCATGCACAATTATGTGCTGCTTTTAGTAAGTAATACACCTTGTTGTAATCAACCCCAGTCTGAGACACCCTTAACACATTAAATGCATTTGTTTTCAGTATTTCTGACTTCACGGAGTCACATTTTCAGCTATCTAATTTACAAGTTATTGTATATATTTGTTACATTTCCTTTAATTTAGCTAAGTTCACTTTAAAATGAAAGTCATCATTTACTCATCCTTATGTTGTTGTAAACCTGTATGAATTTCTTTTTTCTGATGAACACAAAAGATATTTTGATAAACACACAGCATATAGTGTCCATTGACTTCCATAGTAGGAAAAAATATTTTGGAAGTATTGTAATAAATGATGAAGAAAATATTTTGATAAATGATGGAAAGCACACAGTTGTACCCATTAAATTCCATCATATTTTTTATTCCTACTATGGTAGTCAAATGGATCATTTCTTAAAATATCTTTTTTTGTGTTCATCAGAAAAAAGAAATTCATGCAGATTTAAAACAACATGAGGATGAGTAAATGATGACAGAATTTCCATTTTTGGGTGACTTATCTCTTTAAGTATAGACATGCAGATCTAAAGGTTTTAAAGGTCATGATAAACGTTTTATTCAAGTGATCCTAAATGTCTGAGTGTTCATTTAACCCTAACTAAAATTAGCCAATAAAACCATGGTTTTACAAATGCTAATTAACACACACAAAAAAAATGGTTACTACATAATGAGACCGTTTCCGAGCAGGTTTTAGATAAATCCAGGACTAGGCCTTGAATACATTAGGACATTTTTTACAAATAAACCTTAAAAACAACAACACTGGTGTGCATCTTAAGACAAAACAATGTCACTGATGTATGGTAAGATATGTCAAAATGGTTTTTAAATTAAGGCAGCTCAAACATGCACATGCATTTTAGTCTGGGACTAAGATAAATCCTGTCTAGGAAACCGCCCCAATAAGACATATCGGTACTACAATAACAACATCCTTCATTTTCATTCGGGGATAACTGATGTCAATACTAATATTTAGAGAGCATTTTATAAGTTATTTTTACTGAAAATTCACTGAGAAAATTTTAAAACAGATATATCGGACTACTGCTAATCTTAATTTACATTTTATTAGTATGTGTGACTTCACCCAGCAATAAAGGGCACCTATTATGCAAAAATACTTTTACAAAGTGTTTGGACATGTGTGTTGGCAGTGTTTTTCACCCTACGCTGAAAAAATCCACCCGCTCCTAGTTTTTACTCCCTATTAAACCAAAGCAGTCTCATTAGACATGCCATTTTGATTCTCTTATCAATGTGAGGTCACATTGGTAAAGCTCCACCCACTTACAGTCCTGTAGGTTCCACCCTCAACGAGTTGTACTCTGTCCACTAGATACTATTCTCTCAGACTGTGTTAATCAGATATATTTTAACTAAAAACACTCATTGTCTGTTTGTAAGGAAGTGAGGAGTTGTAGCTCATTTGCATTTAAAGGTACACGCATTAAAAGAGCAAGTTTTTGCTTCCACCCAAATAGGGGCATTTTTGACATGTTATAATGTATGATCTGTGGGGTATTTTGATCTGAAACTTCACAGACACATTCAAGGCACACCTGAGACTTATATTACATCTTTTGAAAAGGCCCTATAAAGGGATAGTTTACCCAAAAATTCATTTATTCACCCTCATGTTGTTCTAAACCTGTTGTAAGTTTATTTTTTTATGTTGATAAACATAAAATAAGATATTTTGATAAATGATGAAAAAGATATTTTGATGAATGATGATAAACACACAGTTGACGGTACCCAATGAATTCCATCATATTTGTTTTTCCTACTATGGAAGTCAATGGTTACAATCAGTGTGTGCTTACCATCATTTATCAAAATATCTTCTTTTGTCTTCAGCAAAAAATACATTTATACAGATTTAGAACAACATGAGAATGGGAAAAACAGAATTTTTATTTTTCCCTTTAAAGCACTTTCAAAATGCATGTTTTTTATAGCTAGCGAATTATTTTAAAGTGAGCTTTAGCTGTGATACACTCTGATTCCAGCTAAAACATGAGGACACTCATAAATCTAATCTGTAATTCAGAATAGTGACACCCGTAGAGCATATCTAATCCCAGCCAACCGGCTTTACTATATTACCACAGGCTGTCATCTTCTTTGCACGTACTTTTAGGAATGTGTCACTTTATCTCCTGTTACTTCAGCAACTGTGTTTTTAAATACAGGTAGTCGATTTAGTTTGTGTTGTTTCTGTTGTACATGTAACATGAGGAGGGTGTTTTGATAAAATCTCAGATCTGTGTTTTAACATTGTTGAGCTTACATAATCCCTTTCTTATCCTGTGTAAGTCCACAAATCTTTGACCTTAATCTTATAAAGTGCCACATTGAATCAGATAAAGGATTTGTTTTGTCTCTTTTGATATATTTTTGTTTTTTTTGAGAATAGTGTTTAAAAACTGTCATTTAAAAACAAAGTTTTTAAAATATACACTGTAAAAAGTGAAAAGTTGGATCAACTTAAAAAATTACTTCAATTGGTAACATTCAACTTAAAATTTCACTTTAGTTTCACTTTATGTGAAAATTTTAAGTTTAATAAACTTAATGTTTGTAGAATATACCAACTGAAGTAATTTTTTAAATTAAACCAACTTTTTACAGTGTAAATAATATCAGTGGTGGCCGGTTCTTTTTTTTGAAGGTCCTCGATGCGAAATTCGTCACAATATGTATTTAGCCCGTCATGTGTGTGGTTCGTAATTCGCGTCGAGTGATCCTATGTGCATCATGTGTTTTGTCAAAATAAGTGCCTGCTGCAGACGCATCTAAAGGGTTTATGATAAAAAAGACGCTCGCCGTTTGCCAGATACTCCCATAATCTTAAGCGCGATCAGAGTTTACTGTTAAGGGAGTGTTTTGCGTGTATTTTGTGAACGTGAACATCTCTTTTATCATAAACGGTTTTGACGCATGTGCAGCAGGCCCTTATTTTGACAAAACACGTGATGCACATGGTTCACATGACGCAACAAACACATATTTTGAAAACACGAGCAACACACATGACACTCCAAAAATATATTTTGAATTTGCGCCCCTCGGAAGAGCAGTCACGAGCCGCCACTGCATAATATATTTAAATATCCATCTAAAACAATATCAGTTTCATAAATAGGAGTACATAGCTAGGAATTGATGCCAATTACTATAGTATTGATGTAAAGGGCAATACACAGAGATGGGCCCCAAACCCCATAGGTACGGCTCTGATAAACAATATTATAAATGATCTCCCTGCAAATATGGAAAATAAATAAATTAACAGTCGAAACAGCTGAAATGTGATATTGAAGTGAGACTTCTAAATGAATGTCTCTCAACACAGGGGCTAAGCATGTCTTATTGCATTTCAGCCAAACATCTCTTTTTAATTTGATCATATTTATGAAGCAGAGAGTAAATATGTATTTATACGAAGGCTACAGAAGCAGCGGGGTTCTAGACGGCACGGTGATGGAAAGAAAAGGTCAATGCTAATTTAATAAAGTGAAACGGAAATCTGCTAGCATGCTAAGCTAGGTAGCGGTGCAGGATATGGGATCAGGATACGCAGGATAAGCACTGGACAGGCGTGTGGGCAAAGTGTGTCAGTTTGCCTTGAAACCGGGTTAGGACCAGGATTTGGACATCTGATACTTTAAACTGAGAGACGACCCTCTATATAACCAAAGGTGCACATAAGGTTCTTCCCGGCGATGCCATAGGAAACCATTTTTAGTTTTACAAAGAACAACAAAAAGATCCCGCACACTGTAAATCTTGCAAAAGTATACATTTTTTAATAATCCTAAATTTCACAAAGAACAATCACTCTAAATTATTTTGAACACAATGCTGGGTAAATATTGGACAGAACACGTTGGGTTATAAATAAACCTATGCCAGGTTGTTGCTAACCCAACCATTAGTTGAAACAACCCAGCATAGGTTTATTTTTTGTGCAATTCCTTTCGCAATTTCTTTGTTTAAACAATGATGACCATTGTCTTCAACAAAATATCAAAGTTACTCCAGTTATTGATGCTACAAACTGTAAAAAATTATGTCAAATCACCAAATTAAGTTAAAGAATTTCAACTTGTTTTTATAAGTTATGGCAACTTATCAAAACTCAAAACTTAAAATGTAGGTTGAATTGACTTGCAAAACCAAGTTGTTATAACTTCATGCTGCATTTTTTTACAGTACAAATGTTGGCTAGTATGGCTAAAGTTGGGGAAAGTTAATTTTAAAAGTAATGCGTTACTTAGTTACTTTTCATGGAAATTAGTACTTACGTTACTTTTAAGTTACTTTTGCGTTACTTACTTGGCTGAGGCTTTTTCAGGACTTGCAGGTGTTTTTTATGAAGTTCTGCATTCAGAAATTGCATATTTCCATCACAAAAATGTCAAGCTCTGGCCTGCCATCTCAGTTTCTGACTCAAACTGGCGCGTGCCCATAGAGTGTGTAATTCTGCATCACTACGTTTAGTTTAATTCACAACATTATTTTTTTAACAAATTAATTAAACTGAAAAGTAACTCGCATTACTTTTTTAAAGAGTAACTCAAATATTAATGTGTACATTTAAAAAGTAATGCGTTACTTTACTCGTTACTTCAGAAAAGTAATATTATTATGTAATGCATATTACTTGTAATGCTTTACCCCCAACACTGAGTATACTACCCAGTCTCATGAAATTTGGTGATAAAGTCACGTAACTTTTTGATTCTTTTTTCGTGATATTGTCACGAAATTCTGCGTTTTTTCGTGATCATATTACAAATTTCTGTTTACATGTAATTGTCACGTATTGGTTACTCAACGGCTTTTTCCTATTTTCAAACCATTGTCGCTTCGGTTTAGGGTTACATTTGGTGTTAGGATGTCACTTTAAATATTGGTTTATAAAAAAAATCTGAATTTTTTTATATTTTCCTATTTTTTAAACCATTTTCGCCTGGCGTTAGGGTTTGGGTAAGGATGTAATTTTATGTAAATCTAACCCTAATCCGAAGCGACAATGGTAAGAAAATAGGACAAAACAGTTGAGTAACCAATACGTGACAATTACACGTAAACAGAAATTCGTGATACGATCATGAAAAAACACGGAAATTCGTGACAATATCACGAAAAAAGAATCAAAAAGTTAAGTGACTATATCACAAATTTCATGAGATTGGGCTGGAGTATACTCATAATCACAAATGAAACCACATAGCAAACAAAAAAGACCGAGAGAATTTTCAACATTTCAGTAGTAATATTAAATGTTTTCTGGTAGAAACTACGCTCGAACTGATTTTGCCAAGTGGTTGATGTCCTCAGGGCAACATGTTGTGTTGACCCAAGGACAACATTTTTCTAAATAAAACCTTAACCCCAACCCTAACCATAACCAAACCCTAAAATCAGAATGACATGATAAATGAAATGAAAAACAATGGTCTAGAAACAGCTAATCTTGATTGTAAGCTTAAACTTAAAACAAACTGTTAACTTATTTCTGAAATCTGATTGGTTGATTAAAATGTTGTCCCAGGGTCAACATGATGTTGCCCTGAGGACATCAACCACTTGGCAAAATCAGGAGAGCCAGAAACGACGGTTACCATGGTAATTCCTTTTAAGGTGCCTACTTTAAAGTATTTAAGTGGTCAGTATTAAGTTCCCTATTGAAACTGCACATATAGGTCTTGCAGGAGTCCAAGACTTAGTTCCTGGAAATGTGCTTTCTTCATATGTCAAATTTTGTAACACACTTTCATGCGCTGTATTTTCTTCACAGCGTTATGTGTGGACCCCTGGTGTCAGCTGCAGAGATTGGCCCTGCAGCTGTTGTTAAGGAGATAGGGTCATTGCAACACCATCCATGATGGCTTTGATCACAGAACCAAAATAGCTGCTTTTGAAACAAAATGCAATCATTAATGTTTTTCTGAAACGTTTAAATGCACCATTTCAGCCACTCGCATTACGCCAACATCTCAATTTGCGAAAAAAAATGAGTGGATGCAGCATTAGGGAGAGAGGAAAAAGCAAGATTTAAAGAGATGGTTGCAAAGCCAGCTAGAAATTAAAGGACTGGAACAGCTGTGTATCAAGCTGTGTGGAAAGAGAAGGATCTGGCTGGGTTCTCTTCCCGTCCCACTGAAAGCCACTTACGAGATTCAACAGCTTTCTCCCCATGACCCTAAGTCTTCACATGGAGAGGGCCAGCTTCAATAGATCAATTACTGCAATGATTACATTCATCAAATACTTGATTGAATCTCAAATCCCCCTTTAGAATGAAATGTTTCTCTCGCACAATCTTTTAGATCAGAGAGATTGATTAAATACACTTTAAGACTGTTGCTCTGTTTCCCCCTTTGTCTGAATTTCATCTCTTTACTTATTTCCTGTGTGTATCGCACGCCTCCATCTTCACTTTTCCTGTCTGTCGTGAGATTATCTTCATTAAAAGGTTACACCTTATCTCTTTCTCCTTATTTTTCGGGCTCTCTCGCTCTTATTTCCTGCATCTGTCCCCTTCCCGTCACCTAATGGGGTTAAAAGCATCTCTATTACTCTAAAGGTGTACACAAGACTACAGATAACACCCGCTGTGTCTAGTAATGAGCGATCGGACATCATTGAGCGTGTGTGTCTGTTTAGTTAGTCCGCAGCATCGCTGTGATCCGGCCACGTCCCGGAGAAGAGGAGATAATTGACAAACGTATAATCCTCTTCCTCCGCATGGGACTCCAGGGAACCATTGCGATGACAAAGTGATGACACATGGAAAAGTATTAAACCCAATTGCGGGAAAACAGCAGGGGAAGGAATGACTGTAGACTGAGAGTGACATTTACATTACAACAAGAGACTTAGAAGGAGAGGTAGATACTGCCAGTCACCGATCAACGTGATCACTATTTCGGGTGCACGTAGGACACCTTTATACAGTAGCATTTGTTAGCCTTTCAGTGGTGTAAATGCCTATTCACTTGCTGTTCTGTCAATACTTATAGGATTTTGGCAATTATTGTGAAAATAGTACAAAACAAATCTTATTTTCAACATGATCTCACGGAAAGTCGTGGTGTAGTCACGCAAAATTTTATTCATTTATTTGTGTCCTTGGCACGGAGTTCAGCTGTATTTCGTGCCTTGAGCACAAATGTCTTTTTGTGATACTCGCATGAATTTCTATAAATAGTTTCTCGTGTCCGTGGCATGACTTTTTCGTGTCATTTTATGTATTGTTTTCTCATTGTTTTTTCCTATTTTCTTATCATTGTCGCTTGGGGTTGGGATCACATTCTCAATTTCACTTTTGAGGTGTCAAATTCGCGTCTACCATGTGTAGTTTGCCGCTTGAACATTTTGAGTTTACTCGCTTCATTTGCGCATGAAATTCTAGTCATCGAGACATTTACATGGAAATTCAAGTCATGGGCCTTCCACATGCTTCTGCGACTCTGCTCGCTTCCTGTAATCACGTCACTACTTGAGCAAGCTCCTGATTGGTTAACATGGTGCGTTTTCCGCCAAAGTTCACATTTTTCAACTTGCGCGTTTGCCGCGGCAACGTTCAATTTGCGCCATTCACGCGTATGAGGCGGAATCTCGTCTACAGCGCTAAACCCCTTATTTGTGCCGCAAATGTCTTTTTTGTAATACTTTCTAGTGTCCGTGGCACAACTTTCTTTTTCGTGCCATTTTATGTATTGTTTTCTCATTTTTCTCATTTGGACAAGATTCCGCCTCATACGCGCTAATGGCGCGAATTGATTGTTGTCGCGGCAAACGTGCAAGTTGAAAATTTCAACTTTGGCGGAAAAATGCACCGCATTAACCAATCAGGAGCCTGCTCTAATAGTGTTGAGATTACAGGAAGCGAGCGGAGTCGCAGAAGCCTATGGAAGGCCCTCCCATGACGCAAATTTTCACATAAATGTCGCAATGATTAAAATTTTAGGCGCGGCTTTCAAACGCGAATGAAGCGAATGTTCTCAAAATGTTCAAGCGGCAAACTAGATGCGGGAGACGCGAATTTGACGCCTCAAATGCGGCTGGTGTGAACCCATGGTAACAGAAAGTGATCCCAAACCCAAGCGACAATGATAAGAAAATAGGAAAAAACAATGAGAAAACAATACATAAAATAAAACGATAAAGAAACTATTTTTCGAAAAGACATTGTTGCTCAAGGCACAAAATAAAGCTGAACTCCGTGCCTCCATGGACACAAATAAATCAATCAAATTTTGCGTGACTTTAACATGACTTTCAGTGAGATTAGTCTGCTTATTTTTGTATGTAATGTTGCATTGTTTATTTTATATAATTTACCTGCGTAAGTTATTATTTTTTTATTTATGCGCCCTCATAAACTACTTCAGTCAAAATCTGAAAATGTATCTCCGCCCTCTTGTGGCGAATTGGAGCATCCATTAACTCCGCCCTCTCCAACTGTCAGTTCTATTTTTGAATGATACGCCTACTTTTCTATATCCAATCAAAGCACAGTGGAAAGCATAAGCCACACCCACTATTTCCTTGCATGATATTCTGTTTTGGGGATGGGCAATATAAACGATATGCAATATAAACGATACAAAATTGGCATACGATAGAGATTTTAATTCTATTGCACGTGATAATGGATGTTGACGACGCTATCAACCCATAAAATTTAGAGCCACGAGCTGCTGCCGGCTGCAACGCATAATCATATTCGTCATTTTGAATAAACATGGCTGAAAGCGTCAGCGAAACAGAGGAGCTCGTGAAAAAGACTGGAGCAACATCTATTATTTGGACTTGGTTTGGATTTAAGCCGTCCAACAAGCAGCAGGAAAATATACTTTGTAGAGCAGGGTTGTCCAATACATCGATTGCGATTGACCAGTCAATAAGTTAACTGCTGCTTCACGCGCAAAATTGGCATTATGGACTTAAACACTTTTTCTAAGGGTCTTTATAACATGTTCTGAAACGAGTCTATTAAAAGCATCATACCGCAATACATATCGCTATTGCAAGAGGCTGCAATGTATATCGCAAAATGGATTTTAGGGCATATCGCCCATCCCTATTCTGTTTCACTTGAAAATACGTCACAACACGAAAATAAAGCTCGGTTCAAGGGGCTTTAAGTATTTTGTGCTTTTTCAGAAAGGGAAATGTTTAAAACATTAAGGGTCAGAATTATTAACAGCTTGCGCCAGCGCAAACCATTTTGTGGCGTTAACTACTGTCGGGACCGATTAAAGACATGCTGTGACAAATTAGCGATGAAAAGGCACGGACGCAGTTGTTTTTGCGACTGACCTTTCAGACACTAAAATTATGGCACAAGGAATATTTGCATGAATCCCCCAATGTGATTTTGTTTATACGCCCCGATTTACTGGTATTTGCAGCATTATTTAACATCCGAAATTATGTATTATTAAGGTAATTTGCATTGCTTTATTGTGGTCATTTTTAAAATAAGATATTGCGCCTTTTGTATTGTGTGCCCAGAAATTTCCACTCCAATACAAATTTTTTGGGAATTGCGCTCTCAGGATAATTTGCCCTGTTTAGTAAATCTGGCCTTAATATGTGTCATTTTGTTATTTTCAAGCCTTTATATGATATAACCTAAATATCAAAACAACAGAAATTTGACATTTCAGAAAGATGCATGATGTGTTTAAAAAGTAGATCGCTTTTATGCTGTGTCAATTTTTGGTTAAATAATAGTTCATTGAACATGAGTCAAACTAATTTATATTTGTCAATCCATTTATTTGCTGTTTCTCTAAAAAAATAGAAGGAAAGTAGGAGTTGCTTTTGTAATTACCAGATGAGTCGTGACTTTTTGAGGCTTAACATTTTTTATTATTAGGGGAAAAATATAACAGAGATAGAGAGAGAGAACAAGAGAAAGAGCAATACTCTACAACTGCCGTTTGGGGAAATGAAAACAGATTAATACCATTAATGAAAAAGGTGTTTTGTGTATGTTTGTTATTGTAATTAGCTGCAGTTAATATGAAACAAGCAAAACCTAATCTATTAAAGATCTGGGCGTCTGTGCATGCACCTGCCGTACAATTTTCCCCACCTGTGAAATCTGGTTGTGAATTTTTTAACTTTTCTAAGATTGAACTTTAGCTGCAGCAGCAGGTAATAAAGACACAAGGTCTTGAGGAGAGTTTAAAAAGAAACGGGCTCTCGCACCAGGCATACATTACAAAGTGCCATGCACCGGTGTGACTTCCCCTGTCCTAATTACAAAGGCTTAAATGACACAGAGGATTTCATTCAGACTTTTCTTCGCTTCCCTTCATTCACGCTGTCTCATAATAGGGCTGGTTTTGTTCACAGCGCACCTGCGTCTCACCTCAGACATGGCAACTCCCGAATATTTATACCACATTTGAAAGGCATGCTCAGTGTGTGTGTGTAGGGCCAGAAATCTCCTCCTGTTCTTACTGCTTCAGTTATTCATTTCTGCAGCTTCTTTCAGGTGGTCATCACTAGAAATCCTTTTCTGTCCTTGTGTCGCCTGTGTGGTGCAGCGTTTCTTTTGTATCCAACCCACTTCCGGCCCAGTGTCCATTCAAGCATTGAACCTCACTAGTCGTGAAAGACAGGAGCCGGCTCGTTGATATTTAAATTATGCGGTGTGTCAAGTCAATATTTATGTTTGGGCACACAGTTACATTTTGCCTTTTTTGATAAGCAGGCTGGCTGTATTTTTGGCATTCTTTATTTGAAAGAATAGGCTTCAGCTGATTAAAACATGCAATGAATCAATGTGGGTGAATAGGATAAAAGGACAAAATATGTTTTCATATTATGTATTGACAAAGAGAAGGGTGATGTAATCAGTTAATGGCTAACTCGAGTGTCATAATCTAAACGAAGGGACATTGAATAATTTTTTCGTTTTGTTGTCGAAAGATGAGGGTCTTTTATATGCAGGAGTAGAAAATAAAAGGGTTGTTTGAAAATAAAAAGTGTAATTTTCTCTACTACGTCAAATAACAAAGGGAAAGATTGTTCAAGTATATAATTGTATTTGATATGTTTATCGTATATAAGTATATATGATTCTTTTTATGGGGATTTTTACATTTCCATTTATAGTTTGTCCTCCATGTGAAAATCATGTCTTATCATTTACAAAAGTAAAAATATGCAATTTTTTTAATAATAAGTTTATTTAGAATTTATGCAAATAAAGAACATTAAACAAGAAAATGAAATCAAGTATACAAATCACACATAACCTAAAATAGTAATAATTAACAATAATTACCCCCAAAGATTATATAACTATATGTTCTTTGCCTATTTGAAAAAAAAATATCATAAGCAATTTGTAAAAACAAAGCTTATGAAGATAAACACAATTTCCAAGAACTTCTTTATGCATTATTAAAGAGCAAGACCTGAATTAATAAGCTTGTGGCTCACGTCCCTCCATCTATGTACTGTACTGTAAGTGTATATAGGACATATTTCTGACCACCATGGAAAAATCATGTCTGATCATTTTCAAAAGTAAATACTGTAGCACACTGCTTATTAACAATCTGTATGATTTGAGAGGTTCATGTCTATAAGTACAGCAGGAGGTACAGTACGTGCTAAAGTTTGAATCTCATAAGCAATAGTAATTAAAAACAAAGCTTATAAAGATAAACACAATTCCCAAGAGCGTCCTTATGCAATTATTAGAAGGCCTGTATTAATAAGCTTCTGGTTAAAGTGGTTTAAATGCACACCTTGCAGACAGATTGTTCTGGACTGTCTGTTGTGTGTAGATCTTTTGAAGCTGTCAATGAACTCTGTGCATACATGTGATCACAGGGATCAAAGCAAGAGTATTAAAAGGACACTCCACTTTTTTTGAAAACATGCTCATTTTCAGCTCTCCTAGAGTTAAACTTTAGATTTTTTACCATTTTAGATTTGGCTAGGAACTATACTCTCATTCTGGAGTAATAATCAAGAACTTTGCAGCTGTAACATGGCTGCAGCAGACGTAGTGATATTATGCATTGCCCGAAAATAGTCCCCTCGGTTACTTCAATAGCAGGGGACTATTTTCAGGTGCTGCGTAATATCACTACGCCTGCTGCAGCTTTGTTACAGCAGCAAAGTCCTTGATTATTACTCCAGAATGAGAGTATAGTCCTAGCCATATCTGCCTAGAAAATCAAAATTTTAAATTTTCCATGAGTCTTAGTATACAATGTAACTACAGAAGAGTCAAGTTTTAAATAGGAAATATCGAAACTCTTTGGTTATTTTTTTGCGCGATGCTAATGGTCTAATCAGATTCAATGGATTATGCTAAGCTATGCTAAAAGTGCTGGAGATCTGCTGAATTTTAACATCAACTGTTTAACTCTAGGGAAGCTGGAAAATGAGCATATTTTCAAAAAAAAGTGCAGTGTCCCTTTAAGTTTCTTTGGCTGGAGAAGAACATTACGATACATGTAATTCACCTGTAATGCATTTTCCTAGACATACCTATAAACACTGCGAAGAGCTCATAAACAAAACCATTTCACTTTGTTCAAATCAACCAATTTTGCAATGCAAGTAAATGCCCACCTATTTGTTAAAATGCAACATATCCAGCGGTCCGTAAAAATAACCCGGCCTCTCCGCCCCCAATGTCTCTTTCATGTGTGTGTTTTGAAGGTTAGCACATTCTCTTTTAAAAGGCCAGCAGATCTGACCACCACAGGTGAGTGCTGTGGTCCATAGGTCCACACAGATCCCTGCTGTGAGAAGAGAAAAACATCTCACGCTTTCCTCCCCTCCTTTACGATTCTCTACCTTTCACTTTTGTCTCATTTCGCCAACTTCCGTCCTCAAGGAGGTCCTGCGTGTGAATGGACATCGATTCGGCTTTGTGTGTGTGTTTGGAGTCGTCTCCTTCGTTGTCTACGCTGGAGGCGGGCTACCCTGAGGCCTCGGCTTAGAGCAACTTAACCAGGCATTAGCTGCCTGCTGCTCGGCTCAGTGAATGCGTAATGAAAAAAAGTGTTTGATCGAAAGACATTTGTCCTTGGCTTAGTTTAAGCGTCTTGGCGTTCCCTTCTGCGTTTTCGGGAGGCTTGTCGATGAGCCTCCCCGGAGTCCATTGGCATTTGATTCCTTACCAAGCCCCCACACGTTATACTGAAAAGCAATGGATAAAAGTGGGCGACATTCCTTTAGGGGAACGGACACAGCCACAGATCTCAGGTTCGATACGTTTAGACATTTGTTTGTAGTGTGTGTGGTTTAAGATCTGTAGATCTATAAAGAACTTAATGGAAAAACTTTGAAAGAGACGTGTTGCCTTAACCCACGGTTGGATAAAGTATGGACAAACCCAACAACGCTGAATTAACCTATAAAACATCCATATCAGCTTTTTTTTAAAAGAGTGCATTTTTCAGAACGGTGTATTGAGATAAATTTGTAGTCTGAGATCATATTAAATATTTTAAAATGTCAGATTTTGTACTCACGCTAAAAACGGTTGTTTAACCCATGGTTGGGTCATCACATCCAATTGCTTCACAGAAAATCCTCAATGTCAAATTCAAATTCATAAAGGATAAAATGCTACGGCTTCTAATATGGATGTGACTTTTTGATGTAGTTTTTACATTTATATTCATGCATTTGGCAGGTTTTTATCCAAATTGACTTATAGTGCTATACAAGGTATTCATTTTATTAGTAAGCATGTTTTTTTGTGATCAAACCCATGACCTTTGTTATCGCAATGTTTTTCCAGTTCAGCTACAGGAACATTAAAAATCCCAGCAACCTATTTAGCTAAAAATCATCTCTGCACTTATGAGCGTTTACATTGAAATGTCGTATTGACCTTTGCTAACATGGTGTTAAACTGTCAAAAACATCCTTTTTTACTCTTGTGTCATTTTTTTAAACATTTTCAACCATACATTTTTTTTTACATTATGTCACTTTAGTCTAGATTAAAGTGACATCCATATCAGCTTTTTTTAAAGTATGCAGTTTTTAGGAGGGTGAATTGAGATAAGTTTCTAATGTTGCATTTACACCAGCCGCGGTAGAGGTGGCAAAAACGCGATTCGCGCGTAGTTGGACGTGTAAACATTTGAGTTTACTCGCTTCATTCGCGTGTGAAATTCTAGTCATTCGAGACATTCATGAGGAAATCCGCGTCATGGGAGGGGCTTTTGCGACTCTGCTGAGACTCCAGTCGCTTCCTGTAATCACGTCACTACTACAGCAAGGTCCTGATTGGTTAACGCGGCACGGAAACCCGCTGAAGTTCAGATTTTTCAACTCTCGTGTTTCCCGCGGAAATGCTCAATTCACGCGGAATGCGCTGCGCGTTCCGCAGGTTGCCTAATCGCGACTTTGCATTGACTTAACATGTAAATCACCCGCGCTTGCCGCCTCTACCGCAGCTGGTGTAAATGCAGCGTAACAAAGTCTGAGATCATATTAAATATTTAAAATCTATTTTAGAAAAGTGACAACGAGTTTTAAACAAAAAAGTGAAATGTCAGATTTTGTACTCGCGATAAAAAAATGCAAGATTGTTTAACCCATGGTTGGGTCAAATAATACATTTTCTAGGTTAATTTAAAGCAATGTGTTTTGGGGGGGTTTCTATATTTTACCGTACTTTCCGGGCGATAAGCCGCATCGGAGTATAAGCCGCATCATTCAAAAATGCGTCATTAAGACGAAATAACATGTATAAGTCACAGTGGACTATACGTCGCGTTTATTTAGAAAATTATTTCACAAAATCCAATCCAAAGATCAGACATTTATTCTGGAAAGACAAGCCAACTCGCGTGAAGTTCGCATACTCGTCATTCCACATCACTGAATCCATTGAATTACATAAATACAGAAGCAGCATATGGCCGACTCTCGCAACTATAGACGTTAATGTTGTCTCTTGCCTCGTAAATTTCAAAATTTATTCATACTGACTTTCAAGGCACACCTGACTATAAGACGCAGCACCAGCCAATTTATGAAAAAAAAAAACACGGGTTATAGACTGAAAAATACGGTAAACAACTCTGCATTTTTAGAGTACAATTTTAACCGCTAATTAAGTAGATACAATTTTACATGTTAAACTTATCATAAAAATTGACAACAAAAAATTATCTCTCTGTAAGTAAAAAACGTTTTAGACCATTTTAATGGTTTCAGACTTTTGAACCCCTGTTGTATTTGACATTGTTTTTGCCCCACCGTTACAAGAGAATAGAGATATCTGCTGTGCTACGTTCAATTGTGCAAACACGCACACAGGTGCGACAGCAGGGGCCTGGAGGGTTCAGTCGCTCTCTATAAGCCTCGAAAATACAAGGCCGACTACATATACACACATCCCCTACCAACTGCGCCCCTCTCTGCCATGGCACAGGTGCTGGGTCTCTGATGCTTCCCCGATCACGCTGTGCGGCCGTATCAGACTCTCTACACCGAGCCTGTGTTCATGATCCCCACCCTACTGTGTGATTCTGCCCCATCACATCCCATTGCTTCACAGAAAATCCTCAATGTCAAACGACAGGGATACATAAATGATAAAATGCTTTGGCTTCTGATATGGATGTGACATTTTGATGTAGTTTTTACATTTATATTCATGCATTTGGCAGGTTTTTATCTAAATCAACTTATAGTGCAACACAAGGTATTCATTTTATTAGTATGCATGTTTTTTGTGATCAATGACCTTTGCACTGTTATCGCAATGTTCTTCCAGTTGAGCTACAGGAACATTAAAAATCACAGCAACCTATTTTGCTAAAAATCACCTTTGCACTTCTGAGCGTTTGCATTGAAATGTCGTATTGACCTTTGTTAACACTGTGTAAACTGTTGAAAACATCCTTTTTTTTCTTGTGTCATTTTTTTTAAACATTTGCAACCGTAAAACTCTTTTTTACATTATGTCACTGTAGTCTGGATTTCACAGATAGGGTCCCCCAATGAAGTATTTCACTTTGAAATCTTCGAATCAAGTAGTCGATTTTCATACTGTTTTTCTTTATTATTCTGATTGTCTCATTCTTCGATTTAATCTTCCATTTATCCTGGCATAAAGGCTGATTTGTAACCGCTATCTTGTTCCATCACGTACTCCGTCTGCCCCCATCGGCAGAGTGCAGTAGATTGAGAGAGAAGGAGGGAGGAAAGGAAATTGATGCTGGCCAGCGAGGCCGAAAGAAAACAGGAAGTTGGTAGCGTGGCGCTGAGATCGGGAGGGGTCATTGCCGAACGAGCACAGACGAATGAAACGACGTGACTGAAAAATGAGATGCTAAGAAAAGATTTGGCAGGAGGCCTTAATGCACCGAGTCAGAATGCACTATCTGTTTCTCTTTCTGTCTCAATCGCTCTCTTTCCCAGCTGGAGAATCCAATAAAGCGCACAGGCACCCAAATCCTTCTGAGAGACCGGGAAGGACAGAAAACCTGGCATCCGAAATCCTCCTCCGTAACTAGGAGTGTGATTTGTTTGTTAACTGGCTTCAGATTCTTAAGTGGCCTAAATTTGACTTACCGTCTTTCTCGATTTCTCCACCATCCTCTCTCCCACCAGGATCAGAGGGAAGTTTCTCTGGGTAGTACTCAAATGAGGTTGAGGATGAAGCGTAGGACTGCATTTATTATGTCGGTTCTGCCGGTTTGCTTGTTACAGTGCCAAGACAACGCTGAGCGTTTAACTGTGGGTGTGAGCAGATATCTCAGGCACCATTAATATGGTCAATCAAAACATTTTCTTACGATTTAATTTGCAGAATTGATGATTATTACATTTTAAATTAGGATCAGAATGTGTTTTACTTTCGACCCCACCTGCAGGGACGAAAGTAACACACAGGTGGGTCAAAAGTAACACAACAAAACAAGATAGATTTTTGTGTTACACATGTTTTTATTAAATAAACATGACTATGATCTCTTTAATATGTAACTGCAAACATATTTTCTAATTTTTTTGTTATTTTTGTAATAAGTTTTATGAAATGTTTCAAAAGCAACCAACAGTACAAACTTAAATTGTGGAGAATAAAACATTATGGGGCGGTTTCCCGGACAGGGATTAGACTAGTCCTAGACTAAAATAAATAAAAGAGCTGTCCAAACTCAAAACAACTTGCACTGGCATATCTTAAAATACATCAGTGCCCTTTGTTTTGCCTCAAAATGCACATAAGTAATGTTTTTAGTAAGTTATGTTTGTTAAAACTAGTTATATTTCCAAATTAAACTCAGGCCTAGTCCTGTCTTAAGATAATCCCTGTCCGGGAAACCGCCCCCAAATATTACATACAGTATACAACACTATTAGCAGCGGGACAAAAGTAACAAGTGTTAGATAAAACTCTGATGTTTTCCCCTATATGTTTCATTTACTGTAGGTACAGATATGTATACATCTGGTAGGAATATGTACCTTTGATGTGCTAATATGCACTCTTTGGTACCAATTTCCAGCTCCAGGGTACTAAAATAAACTATTTAGGTGCAAAGGTTTACTCTTTTAAAGGGTACCACACAAGTGACAGCTAGGGACCTTTTTTTAAGGCTTAAAATATTAGATCATTTTGCTTATCACGACAAATTTAACTTGTTTATTTTATTTCAGTTTTTAGTTAAGATTTTTCGTACTCCACTGGCAGATATGTTTACATATTATAAACTCACTTGATTTTCATAATTGTTTTCAGAAAACAAGACTTAATCTCTCATTTAGAGTCTCATCTAAAGTCATTTTGCTTCTCGAGTAAATATATCTCGATATAAATTTTAGATATTTATACTGGAAAACAAGACAAAAGTACCAAGACATTTATTCTTATTTTAATATATAAATTATTGTTTAATTTAGTTTATTGACTTACATTTTTGTTGAGAAGAATGCCATATTACTATAGTAATACAACATGTACCTTTGATGTACTAATATGCACTCTTTGGTAGTAATTTGCACCTCTGAGGTACTAAAATAAACTATTTAGGTGCAAAGGTTTACTTTTTAAGAGGGTACCATCCAAGTGACAGCTAGGGACCTTTTTATGCATACATTCACTTAATTTTATTTTATTTTAAATAAGACTTAATATATTAGATCAGTGGTTTTCAAACTGGGGGCCGGGGCCCACAGGGGGTCCACGAGATGGTGCCAGGGGGGCCCCAGTTTTATGATATTTTATAAAATACATTCATTTATCATGAATTCTGTGTAATTAAACCTAAACAATAATAAGCCAACTAACCAACAGCACTACTAGGTATAATTTTATATGTTTTATTTAATTAAAATATTACATTTTAAAATTGTTTTGTCATACATTTTCTTTCGGGGGGCCGCAAAAAATGCACTGTATACAAGGGGGCCGCACGCTGAAAAAGTTTGGGAAACACTGTATTAGATCCTTTTGTTTATCAAGACAAATATAACTTGTTTATTTTAATTCAGTTTTTAGTTAAGATTTTTCTTACTCTACTGGCAGATATGTTTACATATTATAAACTCACTTGATTTTCATAATTGTTTTCAGAAAACAAGACTTAATCTCTCATTTAGAGTCTCATCTAAAGTCATTTTGCTTCTCAAGTAAATATATCTCCATTTAAATTTGCTTAGATATTTAATCTGGAAAACAAGTCAAGTGTGTCCAAACTTCTGGCCTGAACTATATATATATGTATATATTCATCGGACGCACGTGATACACGTCTGGATCCGAACCTTACTTCCGTTTTCCTTTTTTTAATGGTCTGACTAGTAATATATATACATATATTACTATAGTAATGCAACCTTTGATGTACTAATATGCACTCTTTGGTGCCAATTTGCACCTCTGAGGTACTAAAATAAACTATTTAGGTGCAAATGTTTACTTTTTAAAGGGTACCATCCAAGTGACAGCTAGAGACCCTTTTTAGCATAAATTCACTGTATTTTTTTTCTTCTTTTTTTTAAAATAAGACTTAATATATTAGGCCATTTTGCTTATCAAGACAAATTTAACTTGTTTATTTTAATTCAGTTTTTAGATTGTACAATGTGACTTACATTGTTGTGATGGTTGAGAAGCATGTCATATTACTATAGTATAATGGGTTGTGTTTTAAGATAGTATAACAATACAAGACATCGTCTCACAGCCCTCCTGTTTCCAAATAAGGCAACAGACCCAAAACTCAAGCAAATATCTTGCGATGTGACCTTCTGTTAGCACTGTCATAAAACTCAGCCGTCGTCTTGAGTCACTGCTCTGCCTTTGGGGACTATGTGCGTGAAGTAAAATGAGATTTGTCGTACACACATCATTAGCTTGATGAGCGGGCCGAGCTTGGTGCTAGCGGACGCCCTGTGCTTCTATACCGAAGTGTGCGGTACTCACGAAATGGCTATGGTGCGTGCTGCTTGTAATAATAATTGGCCGGTTGATTTGACATTCCCGTAGCTGATGAAGAGCGTCACAGCATTCCAGCATTCGATGTATAGATCCGGACTGTCAAACAAGCACACGCAGGCACACAACACAATTATAATGAAGTGTGCCGAAAACAATCGCTAACCTTGTGTGTGCTGACGGTACGCGTGCGTGCGGAAGGGGGTTGGGGTGGCAATATTTCACACCGTGCTTCCTGCTTCGTATCTGGCGAAGAATTAGTGGCCTCGGCTGGTGTCACATGTCTTATTGTTAGTCATGGCGACCCTGCCAACCCTCAAGGTCACCTGTTCCACCCAGGCATGAATAATCTATTGAAGGATTGGTTCCTCTTCAGTGGCTGCATAGAGATGTGTCAGCATAGATTATTTATGCTTTATTGTGCCTCCATTGAATGAGCAGTCAGTCCTGAGTGCGGTGGAGAAGGCGTTCGATTTGCTCTCTTGGACCGGTGATTTTTTTTTTAGCTTGGTCGTTTTTTCTGAACTATGAAAAGATGTTTGTTTGTGGTTGTCATTGAGTTAGACTTGTTTGTAAAGGTGATACGAAAGTGTGAAACCGAAAGATGTTCCCACGCGTGCACACATGCTGTTTACACTGATGAAAATAAATAGCTTGGCTTAAAGGGATAGTTCAACGAAAAATGACAATTCTGTCATCATTTACTCACCAAACCTGTGTAAAAAAAATCCTGCTGAACACAAAGGAAAATATTTGTAATCAAGCATGAAGCCGAAGCATCATTGACTACTATAGTTGGAAAATAACAATATGGAAGGTAGTAGTGCTCAAAAAAAGGGTTGGTTACAAACATTGCTCATAATATCCTCCTTTTTGTTCAGCAGAACCAAGCCATTTTCACATGTTCGTAACGTGTTGAGGAATGAGGAATGTTTGTAACATACAAAGTAATTGATGACAGAATTTTTATTTTTGGATTATCTTTTCATTTAAGCAGTTTTAAGCTGGTCTCCGAACCCGACCACCTGACAGTTTGAGGGCGGTTCACATTTCGCGTCTAAATCCGTGCTGAAAATGCGACCTGTTGGTTCTTGTCACATGACCTGCGGTGCGCTTACAGCACACAGTAAAACAAATCTGTAGAAATTACAATGTTATTGCAACTGGCTTGCCGGTAAATTACTGTAGATTTAAATTTATGTTATTTACTGGCAGTAGTTTGTTCAAAGTTAAATAAATTTTAAATATTAACAAGTCTTTATCTTTACAGAATAAAACTATACAATAACAGCCTCATGTAAAGCATTCTGGGAACCAGAAATCATCATCAACCTTTTCCTGTTTTTTACTTCAGATTTTGTTTCCCAGAATGTTTTGCTTGATGCTGTTTTTTTAGTTTACCTCTGTAAAGACAAAGACTTGTAAATGTTTAATGTTTATTTAACTTTTAACAAAATGTTGCCAGTAAGTAACATAAATTTAAATCTACGGTAAATTACCGGCAACCCAGCTACAAATTTCTACGAATTTTTTTACAGTGTATTTTAAAAAGTTGAAATGTTTTTAATTCAATGTGTTGCGGACGCGCCTGGAAAAACTAGCTCGTCGCACCGCATGCGCATTGCGACAGCATCGCTTACATTATGAGCGTGCATACCGCGCACCTACATTTGAAATAATGAACTTGAGCGCGCAAAAGACGCAAAATGTGAATCGCTCCTTAAGGTGTTTCTTTACTCTTTCCCTGCCAGCGTTTTTTTTTTTTAAGTTGCCAGCCAACGTTTAAAGCTATCCAGAAAATGTTTTTCTTAAAATATATAAACATACAATATATCAAATGAAAGAACAGACCCTCTGCTTAAAAAAAAAGTTTCATCCTACCTTCATTAGTTCTCTTTTATCACCTCTCAAATATTGGTAGATTTCCTCAAAAACACAACATTTTGTGCAAAAAGATCCTCAAAACTTACACGGACATACAGCTGTTTGCCTTAGGGCGATACTTCCAGGTTTTATACGCTGTGGAAGAGCGCTGGTGGATAATAGCGTTATTGCGGAAAGCCGGAAAAACTCGTCATTGGCAGGGAATCGTTTTCTCTTAATTGACGAGTTAACTCATCAATGGCGTGGAAAGAGTTAATCATGATATAATTTATTCTTAAGCCAATGGATGGGTAAAATATGGACAAACCCAACCGTTGGTTTCAATTAACCTCAAAATTGTCCATATTTGACCTAAAAACAAAATCATTCCTAATTTACACCCAACGGTTGAGTTTGTATAATTTACCCAACTATGGTTTAAAACAACCCAGCATCTTTTTAAATGCATGCATGCTAGCAATGAAATAAAGCAAAGCAGTGTGTGGATCTGAAGGGCATTGTGTGTAAATGTGTGTGCGCATGGGAGATCTTATTATTTAAAGTGGACAGCGTGTTCTTTCTCACCTTGTCACACATGCTAGTTTGTGGCACCCCGTACCAGCCCTTGTATTCCTCTGCCACAACACATGAGCACCACATGCTAAATGTCAAGCTCGCTCTCTTTCTTTCTCTCTCTCTCTCCTCTTATAAGGTACTTACCCATCTTCTCTCACAAGCTTGTCTCTCGCCACAAAGAGCTCTTCCCTGGGGACGTACCAGCAGGGTCCAAAATTAACACTCGGGAAGAGCCAAACGCAAGTGAAAGTTGGCTTCGCTGAATACATAAAGTTAGTTGCCAGTTGGCTTGTAATTTTATTGGGAAACGGAACATGGTAATACATGGTTTAAATAGCATTGTAAGAGTGATATTTTGACTCTCGCGGATGTTATGTGGAATTACAAACATACAGTTGGACAACTTGCAAATCTAAATTGCATCAGTAAAAAAAGAGCATCAAGTTCGTCAAGCTGTGTGAATTATACAACTCGCATTAAGCCAGCAATTTAGCAGTCACATTGTGTCTTTAACAAATTTTGTGACAATTAAAGTCACAGCAAGACTTTGAGATATTTCATATATGTGACCCCGGACCACAAAGCCAGGGGCAATTTTTTTTAAATTCTGATTTATACATTATACGCTTTAAGAATAAATAAGCTTTCCATTGATGTATGGTTTGTTATGATTAACTATTTGAAATTATGGAATCTGAGGGTGCAAAAAATCGAAATATTGAAAAATTGCCTACTGAGAAAAAGTCCTTGGCAACACATTTTACTAATGAAATTTTTATATATATATATATATATATATATATATATATATATATATATATATATATATATATATATATATATATATATATATAATTTATTTATTTATTTATTTTTCATTAGTTATATATATATATATATATATATATATATATATATATATATATATATATATTAGTGCTGGGCAAAGATTAATCGCGATTAATCGCATACAAAATAAAAGTGATTATTGGTATAATATATGAGTGTGTGCTGTGTCTAATTATTATGTATAAATATATACACACACATTCATGTATGTATTTAGAAACATTTACATGTTTATATATATTTATTTATATTTTTATACAATCTAATTTATATTAAATATAAATAAAAAAAGATATATAAATAAAAAAATTCTGAAATGAATATATGAATGTGTGTGTGGTTAAATATACATAATAATTAGACACAGTACATGCACATATATTATGCAAAAAAAACTTTTATTTTGTATGCGATTAATCGCGATAAATCTTTGCCCAGCACTAATATAAATATATATTTACGGTAGGAAATTTATAAAATATCTTCATGATCTTTACTTAAAGGCGGGATGCATGATTTTTGAAAAAAACTTTGGAAAAGGGAGTCGGGCCGAGTGCCAAAACACACTTGTAGCCAATCAGCAGTAAGGGGCGTGTCTCCTAAACGACACTGAATATGTGTGGGTTGCATCTATCAAAGAAGGTCCAGATTCTATTGGGGTGTGTTTGTTTAGGTGATTTCAAATATAAACATTGGCTTTCAGAGATCATGCATCCCCCCGCCTTTAACATCCTAATGAATTCCGGCATTAAGAAAAAATCTATATTTATGACCCTTACAATGTATTGTTGGCTATTGCTCCAAGTATACCCGTGCTACTTATGACATATGATATTGCGAGTGACACAACGACCCGAATGCGCCGTTAAAAAAGAGTGAATTAACGTATCCGTTCGCTCTACAGATGCGCAGCAGATGTCCGTGTGTATGCAACTATGTGTATTTGTGTGCTGTAAAGACACATTTTAACCCTGGGAGAGGCAGGTGCAGCAGCACCATTAAGAAAGCCTAGGGGATGTTTTTTTTTTTTTTGAGTTCGAAAACTTTCTCAAGGTTAGCAGAAACCCCACAGACCAGAAACAAAATGAAGGAAACCCCAGGGATAAACTTTTGTTGGCCAGACACACAGAGTAAAATCGTGAACAATAGAGATTGGAGAGCGAACTGCAGAGGATCATTTTTCATGACATGGCTTGGCCTTTAGCAGAGAAACATATGAAAGAGCAATTTAAAATATGATTAATGAGGATAATAAGGTCAAGTGGTCATCATTTATTCATGTCGAGCGTTGCCTCTTTCCATAAAGAAAGCGATCAGCTAGACTTCTGCGAAAGTAAACACAGATATCAATTCAACTGTGAACACTTTAGCACTGTCACAATGTAGACAATTAATTCACTTTCACTGAATGATGCACAGTACTTTCATCAACATAAATAACATGGCGCTTTGTTACTTTAGCTATCTTACTGTATATTTTTAGCAATCATCAGTTAACTTGCTAGAGCCAAGACACTAACCAATGTTGGCGAGGTATAAAAACATACTCAAACGTGAGCATTTAATACACATGAAAGTTATATTTTGTGACACATAAGGAGAAAGTTATTAATACAATCATGCAGAGATTAATAGTCTTGTGAACTGCCTGCAGCTGAAATACAGTAAAAAAAAGTTTTTATTATGATTATCAGCATCAATACTTTATGAACATTATTCCAGCATTTCGGTTGATTGGTTTTCCATTATCATCTGTTATCAAAAGAGACTTGTCAAGGCTTTAAATAGTGAATAATGACCGAGTTAAATACTAGAATATTAAAACATTTTCTATCTGAAAGTTTGTAGTTTTTTTGATTCCTGAAAAGCAGACATTGCAAAGCTATTTCATTCACTATACACACTATACACGAGGGGCGTGGCAATCAAAGGGGCGGGGCGTACGTGTCATGATGAAAATGAAAATATTTTTATTAAAAACACAAACTTAATTTTGAAGAAACTATGACAGGAAATGAACACATACTAGATTATTAATGATTTAAAAAATTTTTAACAGATACCTAAAATGGGAATATCTGCATGATGAAGTGAAACTAAAGGGTTAATAAGCACAAATTAAAGCAGATGTTGTAAAACGTCTGGCGAACGATGATAGATATTGCGAAGATTGTAAAAAACTGATTATTTCTCACTATTAATTACATTATCTTAAAGGAGTGTAACTACTGTAGCATGTAAATAATGCACATAAATAATATGAGCAAGACCGCAGATTCTCTGAGATGCACTTGACGCCTTTTGTGCAGCGAATTATATATCTTTATTTAATCTCATTCATTCATGTCATACATGAACGAAAAAGAAAAGAAACAGGAAGAAGAAGAAAATCTTATAATACCTGTCACTTATGTATGCACAGTCAAAAAAAAAAAAAAAAATAATAAAAAAAGAAACTACATAAATGAGTCAAACCCACTCCTTACCACAACCACCAAAAATGATCAATACCACCTATCTTTACATTTAATTATCATCCTCTTAATCATATTAGTCATAATTTTTTTATAACCTTCCAAATATTTTTCTTATACAGGTTCTTAAATTTACAAACACTTTCAGTTCATAATCCAATGTATTCCACAATTTAACTCCATAAATGGACAAACACCTCTGCTTTTGTGTGGTACGTGCAAAATGAATTTTAAAATAATAATAATATAATAAAAATAATATTAGAATTTTTTTTTTTTTTTTTTGGACAACCTAGTTTAGGCGGTAGGGTTTCACAGCTAAGGCGGGCCGCCTGAACTGCAAAGTGCTGCAGGAAACACTGATACAGTAGATATAAGATTTTTGTTTGTTCGACTGAAATGATGACATTATTTGTGATGTTTGCATGTGTTCAGGACCATATGCATGTGCGGCTCCGGCCCCCAGCTTCACCTGAGCTCTCTGAGCATTTATATTTACAGGACAGCAGCTGCGCCTTTCCCTTTTTGTTTATTACTTTTTTATTTCATTTTCATGTTTTCCCTTTGTTTCCTCCGTTTTTTATTTCATTTTGCATTTTAAATTCATAATTTTTCTCCCAATCCTGAAACCATTTGACACACCATAATAAACAGCACGCAATAATCCAAACTGTGGTTTCTTCTGAGCTGAGATGAAAGAAGACACACACATACACACACACATATACGCTCAAAGTGACGCAGTGCCGCACTACACACTTGGCTCTGTGATATGGCAGGGCTGCCTTGGGATAGCTTCAAAGCCCAGTGACATAAATTTATGATAGCAGCACCACACATTTTGCCAATACTGAGCTGTTGTTGTTCTGCTGAGGGGGTAGATTTTAAATGCGTGTATCACGGGGGGTAACCGTAGGGGGGGTGCAGCGCATTTTTGGCCATCTCCTTGATCATGTTCACAGAAAACTCATTCATTTAGCCAACTGGTTCCCGTTCCCCCTCTAAAAGCATGAGGCCTTATGTTATATAATTCATTACTTTGTTGAGCATGTTTGTGGGATTTAAGAAGTAAACTTTACCGCAGTGTTTTTGCAAGGAATTTGCTGCAACACGGTAAAAAATATATAGCCTATGGCAAAATGCGATATTATATAGTGGTGAGAGAGTGGGCCGTTATAGGTTTTGTGTATTGTCAGTAAATTGTCCACAGGTGTCTGTTGCTGTACTAAGTGTTTGCTGCAGTGAAACACGCTTCATTTATAGATTTATCCATGTGGTTCTTTTATTGACTTTTAGTAAAGTGTGAAATGTGCACATTGTTGTTCACATCTGCTAACCATCTCTCTCTCTTTTTCTTCCATAGACGAGGATTGTGTGAATTGTACAGATGAGTGTCGAGTGCTGGGTCACTCCGATCGCTGCTGGATGCCCCAGTTTCCGGCAGCGGGGGCCGGAGGAGCAGGAACTCCCCAGGCCGAGGGCTCGGACTACCGCACCAACCTCTTTGTCCCGGCCGGCATGGAAGCTGTCGCCGTCGAAACCGAGCCCTACGAGACGGTTTGCAATCCCAACGGCAAAAAGACATTCTGCACGTTCGGGAAGGAACGCCGAGACCACACCATCCTTGTGGCGAATGTTAAACCCTATCTTAAGACCAAACGTGCCCTCAGTCCTCTGTTGCAAGAGGTCCCTTCCGCCTCATGCAGTCCATCCAAAGGCTGTAATACAGGTTCCCCTTGTTCTTCAGCCAAAGGTATGGGCGACGGAGCGGAAGGCAAGCCAAGCACCAGCCACTATGGACCTCCAGATGGACAGTACATCTCACCCAACAAGCAGAACAAAGAGCAGGGTTACTCGACTCTGCCTTCTTCCGACCCAGTGGCCAAAGTCTTGGCTGAGGCACGTTCGCGGATCAGCCAGGAGACGGCGGTGAACATGGACTGTGTCTTGGAGCAGGGCGGAGGAGAGATGGGTCGTGGCACCATGGATACAGACCAGGTGGTCAGGGACATCGATAAACTGCTCCAGGATTGTCGGGGAAGTGAAAACACCCCCATCAGAAAGTAAGACGGATCCTCACGCACCTTCAACGAACATTAGAAACAACGACAAGGCAGGAGGAAACATGGATCCGAGACGCTCTCTAAGAGAGTGCCATACTGATGAGTAGACAAAAAATGAGTACTTGAAGATTACACGTAAGGAAGAACGAGCAAAAACACTTTGCTTTTGTTTATCTGGACGCTGTGTTGTGTTTTGGGGGATTTCTTTTGGAGTTGCAGAAGTCGCTGCTTTTGGCTTCTAGCAAGCTTTTCTTCTTCAAGTGCCCACCAGCTTAAAACGTAAAGTGACATCTTTCCGTTATCGAACCGCATCTCGGCCAGGGACTTCAGGAGGGGTGTACGAAAATGGTTTTGACAATCGATGGGGCGGGGTGTGTCGAACGCTCCGAAGCGATCGGACCACACCGAGACAGAGACGTTCTCTTAAAATTTTATTGGCTTTGTAATATCAGCATAAGAAGTGCTAACGATATCACCAGACTCTGACGGGTGTGTGGGTCGACGATTCTTTCGGGTGGGGCGGGCAGGGTTGATTATGAAATGTAACCATTCTTCACCTGTCATTTCTAGTCACGTGTAAACTGTGTCCTCCCCCATGTATACGTACGTATGGAACATTCCAGATCGGTGAACCTGTTACTCTCACTTATTGGTCCTTTGTGTGATCGCATCTGTCTTCTGCTTTTCACTACTTTTAAAGTGACTCTTCACGTGTCCGAGGTTAAGTTATAACAGTCACCCTCTTGTATATTAGGGACATTTTTCCTCAACTGTGAAAAGATATATCTATATATACATATAGATAAATATATATAAATATATGAACTTATGTATAGTGTCCAGATAACGATGAAAATATTTATACATTTTGTAAAAAAAAGTGGAAAAAATAACAGTAATCTCTGAAACACGAGGTTGTGCACAGGACGGAAATGCAGTTGATGAAGATATTTATTAAACTGCAAAGGACACGGTTTCGAAATACAAAAAACACGGACAGAAAAGATTTTAAAAAAAAGGAAATGTCCCTTCACATTGTCACTTATACACAATATCATTTAATGTGCAAAATGTATCCAATTTAATGTGTTTACATCAAAGCGACATATTTTTATTGATTTTTTTCTGCAGTTTCTGTGCATTTGAGCCAAATTGTTACGTGTACAAGAGCTATATTGTGTATTTTATTAAATTAATATATGGTTGTGTTGTAATATACATGGGCTTATATTGTACTTGGCAACCAATGCCTTTGTAGTCGTCAAACTCTATGAGTTTAATTTTCACACTGTAAAAAAAAGTTTGTTTAAAAAGTAAGTTACCCGGTTGCCTTAAAATTTTGAGTTAACTTGTTAACACAACATTTTTACAGTTAACTAATATTTTTTAAAGTTGAATTAACTTAAGGCAACCAGGTAACTTAGTTGAACAAACAAATATTTTCAGTTTAATTCCTGGTTTTCGCTTTATGCTTAAAAGATCAGCGTTTGGACAGGCTATGTTTTTAAACACATGTTGAAAATACTGCTACGTGTTTACCTGCTGAGCAACTTGTTTTTTTGTCTGAAAGAAACTCAACTATAATCAATGTATTGTTTCCTAATTTTTACAAGTCGCTTTGGATAAAAGCGTCTGCTAAATCTCAAGCCTTCTCTCTAGTTTGATATTCTCCTAAACCTGCCAGACAATATCGAGTCTCTTGCACGCATAATATTAGTCATATTTACTTTAATGTACTCGAGTGCAAAGGGTTAAGAAGTTCATTTCGTAAATAAGAACCAAAACAATTTCCTCTGAGTTATTGTGCACACTGTACACTGCAAAAATGATTTTCAAGAAAAATAATTAGTATTTTTGTCTTGTTTTCAGTAAAAATATCTAGGAAATTCTTGGGTTGGGATGCTTTTTCTTGATGAGCAAAACGATCCAAGAAATTAAAAAAAATGTATTTTTGTCTTGTTTTCAGTAAAAAGATCTAAAAAGTCTTAAATTAAGATGCCTTTTCTTGATGAGCAAAACGACCCAAGAAAATAAGTCTAGTTTTAAGATCAAAAATATCAAATTTAAGTGATTTTGTGCATAAAACAAGCAAAAAATTCTGCCAATGGGGTAAGCAAATTTCTAGAATTTTTCTTGAATTTAGTGTTTAAGAAAAATTAAAATTTTTTGCTTATCCCACAGGTAGATTTTTTTGCTTGTTTTATGCACAACATCACTTAAATTTGATATTTTTGGTCTAAAAACTAGACTTATTTTCTTGGATCATTTTGCTTATCAAGAAGCATCTTAATTTAAGACAAAAATACTAATACATTTTTTTCATGAAAATAATTTTTTGCAGTGTAAAAATGATCTTCGAGAAAAACATTTTTTAATCTTGTTTTCAGTAAAAAGATCTAAAAATTCTTAAATTAGGATGCCTTTTCTTAATGAGCAAAATGACCCAAGAAAATAAG
This sequence comes from Misgurnus anguillicaudatus, assembly GCF_027580225.2. Lineage (NCBI taxonomy): Eukaryota > Metazoa > Chordata > Actinopteri > Cypriniformes > Cobitidae > Misgurnus > Misgurnus anguillicaudatus. The sequence continues at coordinate 27,051,538 of NC_073350.2, read as the reverse complement.
TCTAGTTTTTAGACCAAAAATATCAAATTTAAGTGATTTTGTGCATAAAAAAGCAAAAAAATCTACCAATGGGGTAAGCTAATTTTTCTTGATTTTTTTCTTGAATTTAGTGTCTAATTTAGATTTTTTGCTTGCCCCATTGGCAGATTTTTTTGCTTGTTTTATGCACAAAATTTTACTGAAAACAAGACAAAAATACTATTTTTTTTCTTGAAAATCATTTTTGCAGTGCATGTTACATTATAGTTGCTGGTTTATCAAAATTCATGTAATCTTTATTTTGTCTATATTTTGTTTATACAAAGTTCCTATTCAGTCCTGCCACTTTAATGCACATTTTTACACCCTTTATTTTGACATGTTTTTGCCTTTTCTATTCTCATCTGCAGCACAAACAGTTAATCAATCTACTGTATCCTTCCAGTTAACTTATGGTTCATAATAACCTTGTGCACTCTCCACATATCCTGACTAAACAATGAATACATGAATATATATTTATTTATTTTAATAGAACAGTACCCTGCCCACACAGTGTATGTTGGCGTTTAAACTTTTCCCAGGAATATAATCAAAACCACGCTCCTCGTAAACGAAACTTCTGTTATTTATAAATGTTATGCTGGATCTCTTGAAATGAGCTACCATCACAAAAGACGATTTAAAAACATATACGAAAGCCCAAGGGGTAGAAACCATTTTCATGATCGGCTATTTATGTCTTCAGAAAGTGATGCCCGGGGTTCGGCGTTAAACACAGGTCGCACTGCGCGTCTACCACAGGGAGAAAAATCTCATCTTCCATAAAGACACAATTGCGTCTGATCTGTTATATATTTATTTGTTGGTTTATTTATTTATTGTTCTACCGGCGCATCTGTTTTCCTGCCTCAAAGACAAACACTCCCAGACTTTCTCGATTGTTTTCTGCCTTCTTTTTTTCCAACCGAGTGAGTTTATCAGCACCCGGGCACAAAGATGACGAAGAAGGAGTTTGCTGTGAGCAAGAGGAAAAAGAAGCATTGTGTTCATATCTAAATGAGGTTTTATTATTTTTTATTTATTTTCCAGAACACAATGACAAGTTTAACATTCCGACATAACCGCAACAAATAACAATACACAGCGCGGCGGTTGGCGTCTCAGATCTCGGCGTGGTGCCTGACACAAGCCGTTTTTATTCTCAACAGAGCCGATTCTCCATCATCAGCGCGGTGCTGCGGTTCAGTCTGTTTCATTTACACGAAGAACGACGCCTTCAAGAGACTTGAAGGTTCTTAGGAAAGCTTTAACCCAAAACTAGACAGATGGAAATAACTTCCCTGCTTGTTGTTAGTCTCAGTCAGTTTGTTTCTTATTTCCTAGACTTTTGCTCATTTTTTTCCACTTGTGAATATGTTAGTGGATGCTATGCGAGCACTAGTTTATATTTGTGTGACTAAACCTAATACAACTTTTTCTCTATAAAGTGAAAGTTTCTTATGCTAAAATTCGTATTGCTGCAATCTCTATGATCCCGGTCATAACTGCTTAAAGTATGTTTGGCATAGCATAATACATTTGCACATCATTGTACAAAGAAGAAAGTTTTGTGCAATACTATTTCACACCAAAAATAGTCATACGCTTTCCATTCCAGGATGAAGTAACAACCGTGACTTTTAGTATCTCTTTTTGTAACTATTTGATCAATTTGTCAAATGTTAGATTTACAAAAATTGCAATAAAAGTGCAAAATAACCATGCTTGTTTTAAAACTGTGGATGCCACTCCTACGGTTTAACATGCAATGTGATAAGGTGTGGCTTATGGGTTAAAACACAATACTTGTCACCTGGACAATAAATCAGTTTCTTACACAGAACAGCAGTACTATGTAAGCAAAACTTTATTTGATTTATAATATTTGACAATATTTAACAATATTTGATTTTTTTAATATTGAGCCCCATTCACTTCTATAAAATTCTCTTTCCTACTATGGAAGTGAATGGGGCCCACGAATGGTTTGGTCACAAACATTCCTCAAAATATCTTAAACACAAAATATCTTTTCTTAAAAAATCCTGATAATTTACTCACATGTCATCCAAAATGTTTATGTCTTTCTTTGTTTAGTCGAGAAGAAATTGCATTTTTTGAGGAAAATATTCCAGGATTTTTCTCAATTTTATAGACTTTATTGTACCCCAACAGTTTACAATTGTAATGCATTTTAAAATTGCAGTTTCAAAGCAGCTTCAAAGGGCTTTAAACGATCCCAAACGAGGCATAAAGGTCTCATCTAGCAAAACGATTGTCATATTTGGCACGGAAAATCAAAGATATGCACTTTTAAACCACAACTTCTCGTATTGCACTATCCGCGTGACGTGCCAACATATTGCGTACACTCTTAAAAAGGATGTGTTCATTTTTTTACACATCTTTGTGCGTTAAGCTTTTAACACATGTGTCATTTTGTGTTGATCTTGTGTTAAAATAAAACACAAATTGTGTTAAAAGTAACACAAAATGTGTTGTTTCAATCATAGCACAAAGATGGGTGTATTTTGGGACAACGCATTTAGTGTTGGTTTTAGTTGAGTTGTTTTTAATACATTCGTTCTAAGCACGGCGAAAAGTCATTTACATTCAGATGGCTACCAGGTTATTTTTTCTCTCCAGATAAAAGTTGAAATTTTGTTTGTCATAGTACCTAGACAACTTTTTAGTTCTCATTACTGAAACATGAGTTTGTAAATGCACATATTTAATGTATCATGTTGTGGTAATGATCATTTTTGATAATGATAATCTAAAAAATTTAAATAATTCTATTGGAAATATTTTAAAAATCCTCTAAAAATAATGGTTATATTAACTTCAGACCTTAATCTTATATGTGCAAAAAAAATGGTTTCAAGGGCTTTTTAAAAATTCTGATGCTGGACACCTTCTAAATCTGGATTTTGTGAGAATCACCCATATGTGAAACGCACACTTGCAGACCATTTTAAACAATTTAGTTTTGCATACGTCTTGCGTGACCTTACAACGTGCTTAACCCTTGTGTGGTGTTCATATGTTTGTTACTTAGACGATGTTTGTGGGTCTATTGGACCCAGAGCATTATTAGTATCTTAAATCAATGCAGTCATACAAATTTATATAATATTGTTTACAGATGTTTACTTTAGCCTTATTGCAAGTAACATAGACAGAATTCATGGTTAATATTTGTCATTTTCCACTGTAGAGGACTATTTATAAACTAAAGTGCCATTCGTTTTTTGTGGTAATATGAAATAAAAGAAGAAAATTCTATTATGACCCAGATATTGGGGGAAAAACTATTTTATCTTAAATAAGTATAAATGAAACCAAGTTTTTCATCACTGTTGATGTTATATTCTTTGAACTTTTTGAAATTGTACACATTTTGTCAGTCTACACAGCACAGGCCCCAACTGAACAGATGCCATATCATTAGACATTATCCACACTGAACATATAACCTGTGCCTGCCAGCCAACACAACACATAAGAAGCAAAATTTTACTGTGTAGTTGTGTTGCGTATGCATTTCTTGCATTTTATACACATATAATGTGTCCTTCTTATGTCCACACACATGTGTTGTGCAATGTGTTGCTATTGAACACAACTTAGAATGATGAGAATTCATGGATAATATTTTACTTTCTCTATTATTCACTCTCTCTCACACACACATCTTTGTTGGACATTTAGTCCCCACAATGTGATAAATACCAGGTACACACACGCACGCACGAACGCACGCACGTGTTTCTGGTTTCCATGTTTTGTGGGGACATTCCATAGACATAATGCATTTTATACTGTACAAACTGTATATTCTATTCCCCTTACCTATCCCATTCCCTAACCCCAACCATCACAGAAACCTTTCTGCTACTTCACATTTTCAAGAAACATCATTTTGTTTGATTTATAACCTTGTTTCCTCATGGGGACATCAAAATGTCCCCACAAGATCACAAAAATACGGGTATTTCTATCTTTTTGGGGACAATTGGTCCCCACAACGTGATAATGACCCGGCCGCACGCGCACACACACACACACACACACCATAGGTTTTGTGGTAAACCCATGGTTTTACTAATGGTAATCAATATACCAAACAACCACGGTTACTACTCTTTTACTACAGTAAAACTATGGATTTTTTGTAAGGGAGATAATGGTAAAATGTAGAATGGTTCCTGTTAGACAAAAGGTAAAGTGTTTTTGGGACAGTGTGGGCAAACAAATGTTCATGCATGATATATAACATGTTGTATCCTTGCGGCATTACAGCAAGAGTAGAAGGACAAAACTCTGACATGCACCCATCACATATGTACAGACATAAATACAAACACACTCATGCACTCACAGGAGTCCCAGATAGGAGAAAAACAGAGTACAGTTACATAGCATGTTCAATTTTCACATTCTTATTACCCCCGGGTCCAGTGGACCCGAACACCACATATGTAATATAAATGTGTAGGGGGGGTACACAATGTACAGTAATTATAAAGTTGATTATTTTTATGTTCTTTATAGAAAATGAGCCAAGGCCAATGAATCTGAGGTTGAAACAACAATTGATTACATAATTTTTCTTATAGTAAACATTAAAAACGGGTCCCACAGACCCGAACACCACACAAGGGTTAAGTAATATGTAAGGTCACGCTGGTGCATCACACAGCTAGTACAAGACAAGAAGTTGTGGTTTAAAAGTGGATTTTTTTCTTGCTGAAAATGACCTTAATCTTTTTGCTATATAAGACCCTTATGCCACATTTGGGATCGTTTAGAGCCCTTTGAATCTGCGTTAAAACTGCAATTTTAAAATGCATTAAAACTGTAAACTGTTGAGGTCCAATAAAGTCTATTAAATTGAGAAAAATCCTGAAATATTCTCCTCAAAAAACAAAAAAAAAAAAATTTCCACTCAACAAAGAAAAACATAAACATGTTGGATAACATGGGGATGAGTAAATATCAAGATTTTTTTTAGAAGGTGAAGTATTCCTTTACTTCTCCAAATATACAACTTTAACTTGAGAATGAGAAATGACACTTAAATTTTGTTCCTTTTCCAGATGGACATGCTGTTGTTTTTAAAAATGTGGTTCCTCTCCTAATTAAATAAGGGCCCAGATTTAAATGAGCATGTGATTTTGGACCAGTATTTTTTTTTGACCCATTTAAAACAATTAAATGAGACATATCATGAAAATCTGACTTTTTCCATGTTTAAGTGCTATAATTGGATCCCCAATGCTTTTATCAACCTAGAAAATGTGAAAAAGAACAACCCAATAACTTAGTTTTGATAAACGATTCTCTGCAAAAGTGAAAAAGTAGGTAATTGAAATCTGGCTCCCCCTGTGATGTCTGAAGGGGATAATACCAGCCCTTATCCAACCACAGCACTGCCATTTAGTGCAGAGATCAGCTCATTTGCATTTAAAACGACACATCCAAAAACTGCACATTTTTGCTCACACCTACAAAGTGGCACATTTTTACACGCTATAATAAATTATCTATATGGTATTTTGAGCTAAAACTTACATACATACATACTCTGAAGACATAACCGCTGTCATGTGTTGCAATTGGCTAAGGTCTTATGAAGAAAAATCAAGCAATCCCATTAATTAATGTAGTCTCTGAACTAAGGTGCGAGGCACGGCTTATTATGCAAGCCTTGTGAGCTATTTGCTGTCTAATGGACTATAAGTTGCTGAGGTCAACACATAGTCTGAAATCCAGCATAAAGCAGTGTTTCCTCATTAATGTGTAATTACACTCAGTAGGCATAGACAGAGATTGATTGCAGTGTTAGTGAGGGGTATTTTCGGCCATCAAAGTCTAATGTTTAAATCCATAATTGACCTTATAAAAACCCCTCCCCTTAAACATGCACCCTTGCGCGCACACAAACAGCATCACTTTAACCAGTGAAGAACGATGCGTAGGTTGTTTAAGACTGTATGTGATCTATCCCATTAAAATGTCTTATTAATAGGCATGCCTTCATGATTGTCTATGCTGTAATTCATAAAAATAACATTTTCCATACTGTAGTTATCACATGTGGTCCCATTTCTGTTGCTTTGGGTTGGAGAGCTCTGTGTTTTTACTCTGAACATAACCGATATCTGTAAAGTTTTGCTCCGGGCTAATGATTCTTAATTTATCTCATTAGTTCACATTCTCACCACTCAGAGAGATTAAAGCACGGAGGTAGCCGACAGGCATAAAGCAGGCGACGGTTTAAGTGAAGCATGCGGATGCTATGGATAGTAGCTATGGTACTGCACAGTTCGGCGGCTCCAGGCAGTCGGCCAGAAGAACCTACAGGCAGGTTTATACACCAGAGCAGCTTTGCTAAATTGACAGAAGGGGCTTATAATGTAAATATCATCGCTATTTGCATAATGCGAGGTGTTTGGCCCATTAAGGACGGTAGATTTCATTTGTTTGAGCAAAAAGAATGGTTGGACTTCAGGTGGCCTAGAGAACAGAAAAGTTCACAACTTAAACTTAAACTGCTTTGCATTTTTAAACTTTCCATGTACATATTCAAAGTACATTCTCTAAAAAAAGTCTAAATATCTTACACGAAGGTGATTAACATCGATGCCATAGATAAAACACATTTGGTTCCTCATAGAACCATTTGTGACTACAAAAATAAGGTTATTTTTTTAAATTGAGATTTAAAGATCATCTGACAGCTGAATAAGCTTTCAATTGATGTATGGTTTGTTAGGATAGGACAATATTTGGCCCAGATACAAGTATTTGAGAATCTGGAATCTTAAAGGATTAGTCAATTTTCTTAAAAAAAAATCCAGATAATTTACTCACCACCATGTCATCCAAAATTTTGATGTCTTTCTTTGTTCAGTCGAGAAGAAATTATGTTTTTTGAGGAAAACATTCCAGGATTTTTCTCATTTTAATGGACTTTAATGGACCCCAACACTTAACAGTTTTAATGCAGTTTAAAATTGCAGTTTCAAAGGACTCTAAATGATCTCAAACGAGGCATAAGGGTCTTTTCTAGCGAAACGATTGTCATTTTTAGCAAGAAAAATAAAAAAAATAACTTTTAAACCACAACTTCTCGTCTTCCTCCGGTCCTGTGACGCGCCAGCGTGACCTAACGTAATACGTGATCACATTAAGAGTTCACGGATGACATATCAAAACTACGCCCCAGTATTTACAAGTGTGAAGAAAGAGGACCGTTCCGATGTTGTTGTATGTGGAATGATACTAATTAATGTCTTTGTGTCAGTTTATTGTTTAAAATGGTCCGCAAATGTGCATTTCATATATGTAACACGTGACCTTTCCACGTCATTACGCAATTGCGTGGGGTCGCGCTGGTGCGTCACACAGCCAGAGGAAGAAGAGAAGTTGTGGTTTAAAAGTCGATCGCAATTGCAATACCGGTAGATTGCACATAAGTTAACTGCTGCTCCACGTGCGAAATTGGCATTATGGTCTTAAAATACTTGCATGTTTCACAATTACTCTGAGTTGCTGCGCCTTTCTTCTCAAATGTGTTTTTATAAATCTTATGCCAGGCCGCTGCAGCTCAGTGGTCGAACTTCCGCAATTTACCAGGATGCGCATTGTTGCCTTCACCCAGAAGCTGATCCATGCGCACAGTGTGTGTGTGTGTTTGCGAGTGGCAAACGAGAGAGAGAGAGAGAGAGAGAGAGAGAGAGAGAGGGCGAGGCAGCGTAGCGCTAATTTCTATGCTTCTAATACTGTTGTCATTTTCTAGTTTGTTTCACTAAACCGCATCTTCGCTATTGTAAGGAATACTCTTCCAAGGGGCGCAAATTCAAAATATGTGTTCGGAGTGTCATGTATGTTGCTCGTGTTTTAAAAATATGTGTTTGTTGCGTCATGTGAACCATGTGCATCACGTATTTTGTCAAAATAAAACGCTGCACACGCGTCAAAACCGTTTATGATAAAAAAGACACTCACATTCACAAAATACACGCAAGACACTCACTTAACAGTAAACTCTGATTTTACTGAGTATCTGGCAAACGCGAGCGTCTCTTTTATCACAAACCCTTTAGACGCGTCTGCAACAGGCACTTATTTTGACAAGATACATGATGCACACAGGATCTCTCGACGTGCCAAACACATATTTTGAAATGACGAACCACACACATGACGGGCTACATACATGTTGTGAAGAACTTCCCATCGTGCACCCTCAAAAAAAAAGTCACCGGCCGCCACTGTACAAAAGTGTAATTTTTGAAAAAGTACCGCGCCGGTAACAACCTTTGTACCTTGTTTTCCCATTTTTGTTGAGAGTATATGACATCATGAAGCAACATTAATTTTAGAAGTGTAGTTTTACTACTTATATGCTATTTTACAATGACTTTGTATGTGGCTTTGCAAATCAGATTTCAAAAATCTGTTTTAAATACTGTTTACTCACGTTTTAAATCAATCTAGCTTATTTATTTTTACTATGAGTTATGAGATTTCCTTCTGAATTGAACTGAACACTGATATCAGTAGTAGCCCTCTGAAATTAAACACAAACATAATTCACTTTCAAGGTTCTAAGCCAATTAAGACTTTCATGAAAATGCATAATGTGAGCAACAATATTTATTTATTTTTTAAATAACGTTGGATGAAAATTCATTTCCATCTCTTATCTTGTATTTGCCTTCATTTCCAGGCATATTTCATTGGCGTTTCTTCTAGCTTGTATATCAGTAGCTTGAGGGTGGGCATTAATTAATGACAGGGTGGATTGTGGGAGAAGTCTGCTGTTTTTGCAAGGTGCTTTCCAATGCCGAGCTCATTTAGCTCAGAGCTTTTTTCTCTAGGTGCCTGTGCTCCGTAAGCTCTGTCAACAGACCTCAAACTAAGACTTAAAGACTGTGCCGACTAACAAGCATCGCTATTGGAGTTATTGAAGAACTGCTTAATTTTACTAGACATTAATAGCCTAGTGGATTTATAATGATGATTAGATGAGTCGACGAAAGGTGCAGAAAGGTGGGTGGGCAATATGGGGAAATGTGCCTGTAAAACCTAAATTATGTTTTTACATAGAGTCAATGTAAAGAACATTCGGTAGCACTTTATTTTACAGTACGTGTACTTACCTTGTACATATATGGTAAATAAGTTGTACTTACCGACAAATGTGTGGTACTCACTTTTAGGTATCTACATGGTAATTAATTGGTATCATTACTGTACTTATTATGTAACTCTAGATAAGTACTAGGTAATAACAGGTACATACTTATAGTGTAGGTATACCTTAACTAACGAGAAACATTACTGTACTTACAAATAAATATACAGTAATTACTATTTACAGGCAAGTTAGGGTTAATGACAGGTATTAATAGTGTACATATACGATAACTAATATCAAACACTTCGGTACTTACAAATTATATATACACAATAAGTGTGTACTAGTGAATGCACCCAGTAGTTAATGCGTATGATAGTCAATGGTTGGGTTTGCTGGACAGTGATATGTATATGATGCTATATCTTAGGTGGTAGGTCCTATGTAATAACATAATAACATACATAATAATATGTAATAAGCATTACATAATACTTTATTTTACAGTCCTGTTTCCATGCACTGAATGTACCCAGTAGTTAATGCACACGGTTATTTAATGCTTGGTTTAAAGGACAAAGATACTGAGTCTGAGTACTAAAATGGCACATCAGTAATGTTTGTTCTTAGTTATCATATACGTATGGTATAAGTATAACTTACACTTGCCTGCAGGTACCACACACTTATCATATATATACAATTTGTAAGGACAGAAGTGTTTGATATTTGTTATCATATATGTATACTATAAATACCTGTCATTTACCCTAACTTGCCTGTAAATACTAAATACTTATATTGTACATTTATCTGTAAGTACAGTAATGTTTCTCGTTAGTTACAGTATACCTACACTATACGTATGTATATGTTATTTCCCAGTACTTACCTAGAGTTACATAATAACTACCAAGTATGTACTACTGTTAAGTACAGTAATGATACCAATTAATAACCATGCAGATACCTAAAAGTGAGTATCACGCATTTTGTCGGTAAGTGCAACTTATTTACCATATATGTACAAGGTAAGTACACGTACTGTAAAATAAAGTGCAACCAAACGTTCTGTAAAAATATAACCTTGATATCTTTAATATTGACTGAGTAAGTGAATGTCAAAGATTGAAATTAAAGTAAAATCAGTGATTGAATCAAACTTTGATGCTCCTAATTTCATTATTAGATTATGAGACTTTAGCCTTGATCACAGACAGGGCCACATATTTTTATTTTTGATGAATGTCTTTCACATAGTCTTATGTAAAGGATAACGTACAGTCAGTGTTCATTTAGAAATTATGCCCCGCCTCCAAAAAAAGCAATTACAAATAAACCACATCAGTGATTGGAGACGTTTGTTTCATAAAGAGCAATACGAACAATCTTGTTTTAAAAGCTAAAATGCCTACACTAAGATCCTGTTGCCTGCTGTAAACCTGTCATCAAAGATCCAATCCCATATTTCATACACCATCGAATCAAAATCTTCATTCATGGCCACTGGTGAAAGGAATATGTGCTAGGATGAGACCTTGATTGAACGAGATGAGGAATGTTCCCCTCGCTTATCATCTGGGATGAATAATTTCTTGTTTGCTGTAAAAAAATATTAATGATATCTCCAGAGACATCGGAATTAAGCAATGCCGGAACAGAGACGGACAACAGCATTAAAAAGTTCCAATTACCAATATCAGATCGTCGCGCAGCGGCCATGTTGTTTTTTTATTGGATTAAGTGAAATGTCAGGCAGCTAATTAGAGAAGTCGAGCGTGTCTACCCGGGTGGAGGAGGAGCATCATATCCCCAACATTGCATTCAAAAGGTTAATCTACAAACCCCTCGAAAATATTCTAGCCTGAGAGTATGTCTCTCTGCCAGGCAGTCTACAATATCTCTGTCTGTCTGTGTGCCTGGTTTAGCTTAAAAGGCTTCATATGAGACATTACCTCACTAGGCTACATCTCTTTAAACCTTAAAAATCATTTATTGAACAGATATTATGTACTTTACTCAATATGAGACAGTATGTGCTGCTATTATAAAATTGCATTTTGGTGCCAAAAACCTTTGTTACGTATTTTACATATACAGTGCACTTTCGGTTAAATATGTGTATGCATTTAAAAAGTGCTGAGGCATCTTTATTCCCTCGTATTCCATTAAATTCAGGAGAACATTCGCATACATTTACATTTCTTTATTAATACTGTAGCTATTTAAATGTAAGCAACATAAATTACTGTGCAAAGGGCCTTGTATTTTTTTTGCAATAGTATAGTTATATATAATAAGTTCTCAGACTCTTTACTAGAATACAATCAGAAAATACAGGAAATGTATATGCAGAGTTAAAGGAACACGGCAACTTTTTGGGACTTTAGCTTATTTACCGTATCCCCCAGAGTTAGACAACTCCATACATACCTTTTTCATCTCTGTGCATCCTGTAACTCTGTGTGCCGCACCCACCGCTAGCCTAGCTTAGCACAAAGACTGGAAGTAAATGGCTCCAGCTAGCATACTGCACGCTAGAGGTCTTCCGGGTATGGAGTCAAAATAGGGCCATATATATCTGCAAAATAAAACAATGTTTTTCAAAAAAAAAATATGTTTAGAAAAAAAATATATATGTTTTGCAAAAAAATATATATGTTTTTCAAAAATATATATATGTTTTGCAAAAATATATATATGTTTTGCAAATAAAAATAGAGTATTGAGAAAAAAAATGCTTTTTTGCAAGTAAAAAAAAATAACTGCAAAAAAAAAGGTTTACCACTGAGAGAAAATATAAAGTTTAGCTAATTAAAACTTCAGCCGCATTAACTTTGCAACACATTTCCCTTTGCGCTGCTCCTTTAAATCTGCGTTTCAGTCATCCGTGCCTCTGCGGTGCAAGCTTTCCTTTGCGCTTCATTTTTTCTTTGCGCCTCGCTTTGTGTCCCTGATTTGACGTGGGGGGAGGGGTCAAGAGGTTGAGGTGTGTACAAGGGACGAAGGCGCGTCCTTCTCGTTACGTCATCAGCGCGAGCCCCAGAGCCCAGACCGAGTGGATCGATCGAAATGGCGGAGCAGAGACATGCGGGTGATGGATCACAGGTATGTATTATTGATTGCTTTCTTATTATTATTATTATTATTAGACTATATATTATTATTATTAGACCTATATTATTAATAACAGATACTTCAGACCGACCAGAGGGTGGCATTTAACGGGGTTTTGCAGTAAAATTATTTGAGTAAGAAGCTATTATGTGTGGAGAACTTTCACTGAACATCATAATCTCATTTTTTTATGGAGATGGGCCTGTAGAGGCCTTTTGCATCTGAAATCTTTTAATGTAATCCCACAAAAAAGGCAAAATATAGTATATGTGGTGGAAATAGCATTCAGACATACGTTACTGCATCCGCCATGTTCTGTTGTCATGTGACCCCTATGTTCTTTGATCTGAGACAGAGTAACTGCAACACACATAACTAGTTTTAGGAAATGCATATGGACATCATTTTATTAATATTCCTAAAACCTTCTCATGTATTTTCATGATAGTAAAGTATATTAATATTAATGATGATGTTCGACTGTTGTTTTTTCAAATGCACGTTATAAGTGACTCAAAATCGAACTGCTTACATGGAGCATTATTTCCTACTGATCAGAATCGTGAAAACACTCAAATAAGAAACAATCGTGCACAAAACACACACAGATACATGCACAGAACTCAACACGCACACACCAGACAAACTCCCAAGGGTGTTTTAACTTTAGCTGACTCGCATATCAATTTGTAAATCATTTTTTATACATTTAATCAAATAAATTCTTATCTTTAGGTCCATGGACCTAATGATGCCACAAGTCACCAGCTGGGAAGGATGATCATGGAAAGACTGCTATCCAAACTGCAGGATGCAATGAGTCGCCTACCCCTAGATTTAGATTATTTGCAGTTTTTATGCGGTCATGAGCTTCTCTTCATTTCATCAGTCTATAATCAAATTTCAGTCCCAGAGGAACTCCTTGGCGAACTGTCAACCTTGAAAAACACAGTAGATAGGTATATTGACAATAACAATGAACCTGTTACTGCCCTTGAAGTGGAATTTGGAGTTAAGGGGCCCCCAAAGTTTATTATATCCAGAGAACATCTTCAGTACCTAGTTAATATGCAGCTATCTGTTCCATGTATTGCCGAGCTTCTTGGTGTCTCAACAAGGACAATCAAACGTCGCCTCACTGAGTATGGCATTTCTCTAAAGGACACCTACAGTAAAATCACAGATGAAGAACTTGACAACCTAGTGAGGTCAATCAAAGCTAAAAGTCCACACCTAGGCCATAGAATGATGAAGGGACACTTACAAGCCTTGGGTCATCGTGTGCCATGGACAAGAGTTTGGGATTCCATGCATCGAGTGGACTCTGCTGGAATACTTGCAAGAATTACACAATTGAGATGTGTAGTCAGAAGGACTTATTCCGTCAAGGGCCCTCTTCATGTTGTTCACGTAGACACAAACCATAAGCTGATAAGATATGTTATGCGTGTCAAGCCATTGATGTAGTGCTACTGAAAAGTATATGTGACCCTTTCTGTGAAAAATCACATATTGTGATCACATTACATTTTGAAGTCATTATTTGTGAGTTTCTGAGTTTTCTAATTCTATTTAAATTCTTTGAAAATGTATGAAGGAATATAAGTAATGCCCAAAATTTTTTTGTTATTTGATATTTTTAATCCTTAAAAATGACTTATTATGCATGTGAGTTTCTCTCTACAGTTTACATACGCATTTCAACTGGTAATAACAGATTATCTTTTATCAGATATGGCCTTGTGATATTCGGTGCCATTGATGGGTACTCCAGAAAGGTATTTTTCTCTTTCTTTAATGCATTGTTGGCCTATAAATTTTGTACAAATCAAATTCCTGATGGAATGCGTAAGTCTAACTTTACTTTATGTCTCTCAGATCATGTACCTTGGAGCTGCAACAGATAACAAGTCATCCACTGCCCTCGGTTTTTTCCTTTAGTCAGTGGAGAGACATGGGTTTCCCTTGAGGTAAGACAACTTACATCATGAGTGTGTATGAATGCTTTGTTACCTCCAGTAATGATTCCTTCTTTTGTGAACGTCACCTTGGATTAAAGCATAAGCTAAATGTAAATAAATCCCTGCTTGTTTAAACATGGTTAACATAGGTTTCTTTTCTAAAATACCTGGTCATATTTAATTTTTTGCATTTAGAGTTCGAGGAGACCAAGGAGTTGAAAATGTAGAGATCGCCAGATGTATGTTTTCTGTGCGAGGTTGTGGCAGGGGAAGCTACATTTCAGGGAAAAGCGTACATAACCAGCGGTAAGCAGCAAGATAAGTTAGTTAAAGCTTGATATTCATTTTAAAGTGTTCTGTTTCTAAGAATGATGATTTGTGTTCAACATTACACACTGTTTTCTCTTCCATTTGTAGCATTGAGCGCCTTTGGCGTGACATATGGATGGCAGTTACAAACATCTATTACGATGTTTTGCACAGCCTTGAAGAGGAAGGATTACTAGAGCCAACCAACAGCCTTCACCTCTTTTGTTGTCAGTTTGTGTTCCTGCCTCGTCTCCAGGCCAGCCTTGACTCCTTTACTATTGGGTGGAATAACCATCCTCTCCGCACAGAGAGTAATCGAAGCCCAGAACAGTTGTGGGAAATTGGACTACTGCAAAACCCTGTGACTCCTCCAGTCCCATCTGAGGTATTTTAAGAATTTGTCTTTTAATGTATGTAATGTTTTCATGCAAGATATTGTCCCAATGTCCATAAACTATTACCAACTTTTAGCAGATTGCACAAGACGACGACTCTGACTGGGACACAGACATTATCTCTGACCAGCCGTGGACAGGAATTGTAGTTCCTCCAGTCGAATGCCCCTTAACTGAAGAACTTAAGGCCCAAATTCAAACTTTTTTTAACCCAACCTCACACTCTCAAAACTATGGAAGAGACCAGTATTTAGAAGTTTTAAATTTTGTACTGCTTCATTCTTAATTGACACTAAATCAATCATTGAAATGACTAGTGAACAAATGATCCACTTACAAGCAAATTAACATCCAATTCAATAAAAAAACAAACTTAAGTTGACATTGCATGCTTGTTTTATTTTCTGTATTTGCTATATTTAAAGCAGAAAAAGGCTCTTATAACAACATGTGTTCTCTAAACACATGCATTAAGATATCAAACTTTACAATATGTAACACGTTGTGTTCTCTACACATACACAGTAAATTTCAAAACCATAAAGAACATTTGCCAATGTATAAAAGTTTTTTTTCCCGAACATGTACAATTCCATACATTTAGTAGCATTTTAAATTCTGTTAAAACCGTTGTCAAATTGAATGGCTTGCAACATGATTGACTTAAAAGAACTGTAGTCACCCATGTGTACTGTGGGAAATGTAATTTTTCTGGCACAGGCACTTACAACTGGGAAGCATATTTTATGTTCTGGCATCCTCTGCATACACTCATGGTCAAAATGAAGAGAAATTTTGAATTCTTTAAGTTCTGACATTAGAAGAGGTTTGTGTCCCTGGCCAGTGAGCCATTGCATAACACCGGGGACAGTTAAGGGCAGGATGTCTCCGTCAGGGCTATCCTCTACAAGCAAAACAACTTGTTATCTCTAGGGTTGGTATTGTCTGAATTAAATCAATTACATTTTGACATTAATTTGGGTAATCTGCAGTTTTTTTAAACAATATGTATACTTAATCAACTCTGTCAGTTCATACATACCACAGCTTTCAATTTCTTGGAGAAAGTCTTGCAGAAAGTTGATTATAGCTGTTTCATAAGTCTCTCGTACTGATCCCTTCTCCGACATTTCCGGAAGAATGTTCTGCATGATGAAGTCTGCATCAGCCTGTGAAAAAATACCCATCCATTTTCAGGTACAGTTACAGATATGCATTTGACTTTTATCCAAAGCTACTTTATTACTATAATAACATTTATGTAATACAATATATAGGCATATTTTCTTTTCCAGTTATTGATACCTTATCATCATCATCATCCACCACATCAGGGACAAAGAACTGGTGGCAAAGTCCTGAATGGTTTTCCAGAAGGTCTACAAAATTGTAGACCTCAAGGCCTTTTCGGATTTGCTTCAACAAAGGCACCAAACGTAGAGTTGCATGAAGCACAATTGATCTGGAAAAAGAACCAGAAAATTCTTGCATAATATAGACAGTGTTGTGGCTAATCAGTATAAGGCAGCAAAATTAAAACTGTTTGCAAGGTTTCAAATGTAAAGAAGTTATATGACTTTTTCTGACCTTATTATGGCCTCTTTATTCTCAGGTTTAACGGCCCCAGTAAAACCACAGTTAATTATTTGATCATTCCATGCAGACAGATCGGTTTCTTCCTCCACCTGAAAACACATAAAAACGTAAACTGTGGCAAATGGTGCTTGCGTAGAAATAAAGGTTTTATGAAATCAGATTTTATTTGGAAAAAAATTACTACCTTTTTAATCAAATGATAAAGTTCAGCATCATCCACATCATCTATAGTGAGAGTTGATTCATCCAAGTCTCCAGATGACAGATAATCAAAGCACCACTGCCTCAAGAAACGGGGGGCAGGCCCACCCTGAGCGAGACTAACAGAAAACACTTCTCCAGCAGTCCTAAAAGAAAGAATACAAAGTAATATTTAGTTGTATGCAAAAATGACAACTGACATGTTACTACAATGTACAATATTACTAACCTAAAAAATCCCTTCTCCATATTACTTAGGGAGTAGATGGGACTCTTCCCCCTCTGGTGTCCTCTGTGCTCAAAGAGGTGTTTCTCAATCTCACCAATCAAATCTACAAACAAATGTACATGTTAAAAAAAGAATAATTTACTACATTGTACAATTATAAGCACATTAAAACATACCACATCTCATAATGACTCGTGGTAACTGTTTATTGTTATTCTAAACTTTAAATTGTTACGATGAATATAAAAACCTAATAAGGCGATTGTGAACCTGACTTGCCTGAAAGAAATTCCTTACGAATGGCACCTGTGTCAACACCTGCTTCCCCCAAAAATGTTACACGCAAGGTATTGCCCGGGGTTCCTCTCTTTTGTCTTTGCCACTGCACCATAGCTCTTTGATAGAAGTCAGTTCGAGAAACACAGATCTTGAAATCCTTGCTGTCATCTACCCTACTTGCCAACAAACGCAATACATCATCTGGACTATAAAAACAGGAAAAAAAGATTAGTAAATTCTGATGTCTCAGGGTTGTTCAAATCTAATAAATAGACTGTACCATTTCATGTCTGGGCCTTGGTTTTGCTGTACAGGTGTGCCACACGGAGGACTGCTCTCATAATCCAGTGTCTGTAATGTACTGAGTATATACCCAATGGTTAGATTGACTTCTTATAACATTTACAACATGTTATAACACTTAAAACATGTTTTTAATACATAACCTTATTAAATGTCTGTAAATGAAATAACTTTTCAAATCATTAAAAATTACCTATCTCCACACACACTTGCATGCATGGGCAACTCTGTCTGTGAAAATGTGTCTAAACAAATGGGACACTGTCCCTCATCCTACAACGGCAACAGGACAACTGATTAAGTATTATACAATAAAATCCCAATTAAAACAATTGGTTATTTCCAAACTCCAATCAAGTACTTTGTTTAATTGGTCACTTTAAATACTTTGGTCACCAAGTATTTTGCAAGATCTAAACAAGCACTGGCTGTTTCAGTTTTTTTTAACTTTACAAAAAACATTCTTATTCAGTTCTAAATGTTCAGTAAATTGTATGGACTTCTAACATGTGTGTAGTGTTTTAAAACTATAAAAATAGGGCATTCTTCTCAGCCAGTGTTATTTACCTCTTGCAAAAAAAAAGGTCTTTATGTACCAATGAGAGACAGTATAATTACAATCAATTTATCAAAAGTACTTGACAATAAGGCACTACAAAGAAATTACCATTAGAAATAAAATCTTAACATGGCATCTAATTAATTTTAATAACTGCAACAGTCCTTATGCACTTAAAAGCAAATGTATTTTGAATATATTACAAACACAGCATTTTCATTTAGCTCACCTCAAAACTGGTGGTGGGTGTAGGAGAACAAGTTTGTATTGAAGTAGTGGGTGTGTGTATAGAAGCTGGGGCTGTAGGGGTAACTGCTCTGGTAATCTCACCAACTACTTTTACATCCTCATCATCATCATCTTCAGTAGTCTGAAATTACAAAACGAGATATATATTCTAACTAAAACAAAACTTAACTGAAAAATGTTATAATAAATTCTAAAAAAATGTAATCGTGTAAACAACATACCTCATCATTAGCGGACTGTGTGCAGCCACCACAAGATTTAACATGCAAGTACAAAACTGGTAGTGGCATTGTGGTTTTACAAGTACGACACTCAACCTTTGGCATCTTCGCAAACTCTTCTGCTGAGAATGGCAGTGGATCAAGACATAACTCATCTTGAAGAGGGACCATATACAGTGCTGTTTTTCCAGCAGTGGTAGCCATTTTGAGAAGGCTGCCTGTATAACCCTCTGAGTCTGGAGGAACAACAGTAAGCTTTCTTCTTCCATTCCCACCTGACAATTTAAAAACACATTAACAAATTCAAAAATAAAAAGGTCTTTACTATATAATTGGGATTATACTGTAGCTAAATAGAAAAAAAACAGTGCTTCCCATATTCTATTAACAATTCCCTGTGTACTATTATTAAAAAAGGATGTAGCATGGGATTTAAGGTTAGAATGCCAGGAGAAATGTTCAATTAATAACTCTACTCAGATATTCATGTTTGTTTCTGTTCTGGTTGACAGTACAGCATACCTGGTGCCTTATAAAGTAACCACCCTCCAGTAAGGGACTTCATCTTTGGAAATTCAGCTTCAAGGAGCTTGCATAACTAAAATAAACATAAAACAGAACAAGGGTTCTCAAACAACCATACACAGTAAAAACTAAATCTTTATCACATTGAAAATTTTACGTGCATTTGTTTGTAATTTTTATTCATACTTATTCACATTTTACTATATTTAAGCAAATTATGTTCATTCATCTCAGCATGCTTTGAAAGTGGAATATTACTTTGAAGTTGCAATTATTCGCAGGTTGATATAGAAATAATCCTGCTCTAAAATCAGGTGGCACAAACTAACAAATTAGATTGTACTATAAAATGAACTTACATCCGAATGGTTCACATTGGATGAAATTGTAATCACCCGTTTTCCTAGTCCAGCCTGAAGTAGTTCAAGCTCTTCAGAAGGTGTGGGTGAGGTGTCAGTGTTGCTGCTCATTAAATATATGGAAACAGCAAATGGTTTCCAAGGTGTGGCTTTCACATGTATTTGTGGATTTGGAGTTTTCTTCTTTGATTTTTTAAACATCCCAGGAAAAGATCTACAAATAATAAAACAATGTTAATTATAATAGTAGACATTCAAAAGACAATTGTTAAGATAATTAGATGTGGATGCGGCAACCTGGCCATATCCTGCTCTATTCGAGGCTGAGAAATAGCAGGAGGCTGCTGTCGTTGTTGTGGCTGCTGCTGCTGACCCTGAGCTGACTGAATCTGACCAAGGCTTTGGGTCAGAAGACCTATTAAATTCTGTGCAGCTGTACAGACATCTGAATACTCTCTCTGTTAAATATGTCATGACAACATCATATAGGATTATCTGGATCAGGGGTTTTAAAATAAGTTCCTGGAGGGCAACAGTGCTGCACAGTTTAGATCAAACCCTAATCAAACACATCTGATTCAGCTAATCAAGATCTTCAGGATTACTAGAAACCTCCAAACAGGTGTGGGTTGGCAGAGCTGTGGCCCTCCAGGAATTGAGTTTCACACAACTGATCTAGAATAAGTGCATTAACAATGTATCATATTAACAACATCACAGCTTTTAAACATAATCTATAGGGATGTGACCTACTATATATAAATCAACTTGTTCGGTATCAGAAAGAGGTTTATTCCAAATTATGTTTGCACATACAAGGCATTTGTTTTATTATTTGTTTTCAATTTACAGTATATTTTGAGAGACACCTTTGGCATCGTTTATAGTCCATAATACAACTAGGGCGGGGATAATAATAATAATTATTTATTAATTATAAAACAACGTGAAACATGTGCATATTGAGAGAAATGTACAGCCGCCGACGATTAGCTAATCGCCACATTAACCGCATTAGCTGCTAACTGATCTCTAACTTACTTAACTTAAGCAAACGCGTTGATACACATGGTTGCATGTGGTTATCGGTCTATCTGGCGAACTTGAAGAAAGCTATCAATAATACATACCTGTGATCCATCACCCGCATGTCTCTGCTCCGCCATTTCGATCGATCCACACGGTCTGGGGCTCGCGCTGATGACGTAAGCGAGAGGGGCGCGCCTTCGTCCCTTGTACAAACCCCAACCTCTTGACCCCACCCCCCAACCTCTTGACCCCACCCCCACGTCAAATCAGGGACACAAAGCGAGGCGCAAAGAAAAAGGAAACGCAAAGGAAAGCGTGCGCCGCAGAGGCACGCATGACTGAAACGCGGAATTAAAGGAGCGGCGCAAAGTGAAATATGTGTTGCAAAGTCAATGCTGCTGAAGTTTTACTTTGCTAAACTTTATTTTTTCTCTCAGTGTTTAACTTTTCTTTTGCAATCTTTTTTTTACTTGCAAAAAAGCATTTTTTTTCTCAATACTCTATTTTTATTTGCAAAACATATATATTTTTTTTGCAATTTTTTTTTTTTTTTGCGAAACATTGTTTTATTTTGCAGATATATATGGCCCTACTTTGACTCCATACAATACTCTATTTTTATTTGCAAAACATATATATATTTTTGCAAAACATATATATTTTTTTGCAAAACATATATATATTTTTGCAAAACATATATATTTTTTTGCAAAACATATTTTTTGTTTGCAAAACATTGTTTTATTTTGCAGATATATATGGCCCTATTTTGACTCCATAATTTAGTTTTTTCCCAATTTAAACATAATTTATTTTATTAAACAATTTCTTAATTTTTCTCATTTCTGAATTTTTATGTTCTAGTATTTCTGACCATTTTTTCCAGAATAAAAAAATATTGGTATCATCGGCAGAGGTCACTAATAAACAAAATAAAAAGTAATGGGCCTAAAACGGACCCTTGTGGAACTCCACGTATTATATCTTTTAACTCAGATCTCCGACCATCAATTTGAACAAACTGCAGCCGATTATTTAAATAACTTTTAAGCCATTAATTATCTAGACCCCTAATACCATATAGTTGTATGATTTTGACAATCATTTTTTATTAGGCTCTTATGTTCATTTCACTTTAATGGCAATGAAAAGGTTATTAGTCGGTAAATTAAATGCCTTATTTTTACTATAATATCACTTTAGTCATGGTTTTATCAAATTTGACTGTATTCGATGCAAAACCCTTTAAGTGTATGCAAAAATCTCCACTTTTAAAAAAGTATCCACTTCTTTTTACATCACTATCTAAACTATACTCGCAATTCAACCTACTATTTTAAGTCTTGACTTGTGATAAGTTGACTTAACTTCTAAAAACAAGTTGAAATTGTTTAACTTAATTTGCTAATAACATAAAAATAAGTTGATAAAAACATTGCACATGATTAAAGTCAGAACTCAAAATTTAAAAAAAGGGAACCACACATTATGGGTGCTGTGATGCACGTGGCTGCCGGATTTAGGTTGTATTCAGGTCCAAGTACTCACAAGGGACCCAAGTTTTAATGTGATACATGGTCATTTTACATTCATCTTCCATGCACTTTAAGGACTGAAAAATCAACATAGTGTTTAACGGATTCTGCCAACAAACATGTATTTCTGAATTTCATGGGGCTGTGTTTAAGCGAATTTACAGCAAATGTATTTGATATAAGCATAATTCATGCCAAGAGCATTTGGTTAATATTATTATTACATTTTTGATAGAAGTGGCATTACGCATTTTTTGCTTCATATATTTTTTCCAAAGTATATAAAATAATAACACTATATTTCTTACTGTATCTGAGTGCATGCACACAGGACACCCAAAACACTGAAGTTCCTTCTAAATTCAAACTTACAATTTTGCCACTTAGTATCACTATTGCACATCTTGAAATATTTATAATATTACATAGGCTATTGCAACAATGCAAAATAACAAAAACACTATTGAAATTGAGCTTAAACTGTGTTGAATGGACCAAATGCAAGCAGTAAGTTGCCAGCTATCAGCAGTCTAATGCAAATCATATAATGTATAATTCAGAGCAGCTGTAAACAGATGCTAAAATGTTACTCATCAGATGAATTGTTTTTGTGTGAATTAAGTGCAGCAGAAGTGTTGGCGGTACTATCATTATCATGCATCTCTCTCTCTCTCTCTCTCTCTCTCTCTCTCTCTCTCTAAGAATAAATGATTATAACATTGATCTGTACTAATGTAAGGGACTTGTGTAATTAAAAATACATCTATTACATGCTATTGTCTGTGATGCTACACTGGCACAGATAGTCACCTTATAATTCACAGTTGGGCAGTTTGAAGGTAAAGCAGGTGGAAAGCTCATTTCTTACGCTTTGTTCTGGTGCACATTTCACGCTGAAATTAATGCTTGTTAATCTCGTTTGATAAAATAATGAATGAAAGAAGAAAAGAGGAAGCAATGCAGACTGTGAAAAAAATCTGTATAGTTTGCAATAGTTTACTCACTGCCTTGTCCTTTCAATCCTGTCAGCTGTTATCAAATGCTTTTATCCACCTTGAATTACTTTAGTCAAGCGATAAACTTTTATCAGTATGTGTGTTCCCTGAGATTCAGATCCATGACCTTTGCGCTGCTAATGCAATGCTGTGATTGAGCTATACAGGAATGCTCTAGAAACACTTTTCACCTTGGAAAAGTTTAAGTTTATACAATGACCGCTGTAGATGCACATAAAGGTGACCTTGTCTGTGTAATCCAGGCTAAAGTCTCATAATCTAATGAAGAAATTTGAAGCATCAAAGTTTGATTTCACAACCATGACATTAGTCAATATTAAAAATCAGGGTTATATTTTTACAAAATGTTCTTTACATTTTATAGGATGACTTTAGCTGGGTTTACACAGGCAGGGTCAAAACACTAAATTGACCCTACGTACCAAGCTGGTGGGCCAACATAGCACCGCACACACATACACACCCATCCCTGCAGGCACTAATATCTGAAATGCAAATTGAAGACGCATAATCACATTTAAATGAATACTTACTGCATTCTGCTCCCTGTTTTTCTCTTTAAACTTTGTGTTGACACTTGTGTTGCTCTCCAGGAGACCACATCCTGAGACATCTAATTAAGTTTGCTTTGTTACTGAACGCTAAGGCAAACAACAACACGAGGTAATTAAAGCCCCCCAATCATCACTCTTTTGTTTTGGCCCAAGTGACCCGCTATGAGGCCTTGACGGGATTTTAATTCTCCTTATCTTGGGACGCTGTCGTTCGCGTCTCGGCAAACGGGCTGACACGGTAGCTGTCACCCCTCGTAAGAGATTCGAGCCAGGCACGACACTGCTGACAGCGCGATGTCTGTGGTAATTAGGAAGATAGGGTCGCGCGTCGCGTGCATCAGCATGCGGCATCCACCGCGCGTCGGGCGTGCGGGACGAGCCGTGCCCGAAATGATCTCCCTGACGTGTAGCGCTTGACGGAGGCAGGTTACGTTCTGCCAGGACTTTTTTCACACTTTTAACTCAGAGATTGCTTTGTAATTGAGAAAAACCATTATCATCATGTCCACTGTCAGAGTTTGACGTATCAGCGTGGTATAGCTAAATGTAGATTTGGCTTCAACAGTACGTACTCAGGAGGGATGTGTCATGATGGTTGACTAGTTAACCTTGTCTATCAATTAACCTAGACTTAGTGGTTAAGACAGACATTTTTTTTGGAAAATAAACCATTAAAAGGTTGATACAAGTGTTTTAAGGTTAACAAGTTTTTAGGTTAATAGTGTTAAATATTTACACCTGCAAAAATCTTAAAGAGTCAAAGTTTTGTTTGAGTCTGAACTGTGTTTGATAGTGCTATGAATTTAATGGTCCACCTGTAAGTTTGCATGCTATTTATGTTTATTTCTAATAACAAGTTAACCTTCGCACATAAAGAGTTCATTAGTACCTCAGAAGTACATATTGGTACTAAATGTATAAATAAAATGGTTATTATTATTATATTAAGACCTTTTTAAATTTACTGTCCCAGTGACAGCTTGGGACAATTTTTGACCATTTATTTTATTTTTATTTTTTTGACTGTGCTTTGCTACAATGCAAAATTTTGAAATGCGCTATGTAAATAAATTTGCAGAGTAAATTAAAACTAAAATTGTATTGGTTTTGGAAAAAGAGACATACACTACCATACGGCAAAAAATATATTTTCAAATATAATTTTTAATATGTTATGAAATATACAAAAATGGCCAAAAATATATGTACTGAAATATATTTTTTTATGTTTACAAAAATGTTTTTTTAACCTATATATTATATATTATTGGCCATTTTTTGTATATTTAAAAAAATGTATATTTTAAAGCAATATTCATGTCACATTGAAATAAAAACTTTGTATGTTACAAACCTGTAAACATAAAAGGTTTAAAAAGGTTAAAATATATAATAAAGCAAAATATATACATTTTATACAAACCTTTATATTTCGGCCAAGAAAAATATATTTTTGCTGTATGGGTTGTAAAATTAGAAATATATTTGTTGCCCCTGAAATACATTTCGAAATATATGTTAATATATGAAGGTTAAAACAAAATATATTTTTACATTTAAAAAAAATACACTCACCTAAAGGATTATTAGGAACACCTGTTCAATTTCTCATTAATGCAATGGTGTAATGGTGTGGGGGATGTTTTCTTGGCACACTTTAGGCCCCTTAATGCCAATTGGGCATCGTTTACATGCCACGGCCTACCTGAGCATTGTTTCTGACCATGTCCATCCCTTTATGACCACCATGTACCCATCCTCTGATGGCTACTTCCAGCAGGATAATGCATCATGTTACAAAGCTCAAATCATTTCAAATTGGTTTCTTGAACATGACAATGCGTTCACAGTACTAAAATGGCCCCCACAGTCACCAGATCTCAACCCAATAGAGCATCTTTGGGATGTTGTGGCTTTGTGCCCTGAATGTGCATCCCACAAATCTCCAACTGCAAGATGCTATCCTATCAATATGGGCCAACATTTCTAAAGAATGCTTTCAGCACCTTGTTGAATCAATGCCACGTAGAATTAAGGCGGTTCTGAATGTGAAAGGGGGTCAAACACAGTATTAGTATGGTGTTCCTAATAATCCTTTAGGTGAGTGTATTTAATTAAGCTTTACTTTTTACAAAATGTATTTAGCATATATTTAAAATATATTTTTGGCCAGATTTTTTTTTTTTTGCCGTATGGGCTTCTTTGCTGTTTTCGAGAATAAGCTGTGATGTGGATTACACCGTTTTGGTTTGGTCAAACTAAACCAGTCAAACTAGTCAATTAATGAGGTCAACTTAAGTTTCAAAGTAGTTTTTAGATTTTTAATGGTGCATTAAAAAATCAGAGACGGTCTCTGAGTTTCCATCCTTTAAAATTCATCCCATTTAAAGCACCACTGATACAGCCATATACATTTGAAAGTAAATTGGTTTCCTAAGTCTAATGCATTGGCCACAGTCCAAATGATTAGCTTGACATGTTTTTTTAGATCTTACGCAATTACCCCTCATGGTAACATTACAGTGTCTGAGTCACGTTTCAGTGTACGTGTTTGTATTTTCTTCTCTCCTCATAACATATTACTCATAAACTTTCTGTCTGTCCGAGGTCTGCGACTAAAAAAACAGGAACGCTAACAAAGCCGATTACGCTCGGCACGATGTCTCCGGTCTGATTGGTGGGCCTGCGCTCTTTGAAAGCTCCCACGATGACAATGAAAGGCAAAACGAGTTGATGAGACAGGCCAGCCTTAGCCCCGGTGGACCCACTATCAAAGCAAATCAGCGGGAGACAAACAGAGACACAAAGTGATGCTAAGCTAACAGTCCAGAAGCGCAGATGAAACTGCCAATGAATGCAGCAGTTTGAAGTGGTTGTTTTTAGTGTAAATGAATGCACGCTAGCCATTTAACCATTATCTGCAAATAACCCTTTTATGGTTGACTTGTTTTCTTCATCTCCAGTCAATACAGAACGCCAAGCTTATTGGCTCTAGATAGAACTATGTTCAAGTCTTGAAGAAATAAATTTAGCAAAAATACAAATTTTATCATTTTTTACCCTCACATCATTTAAAACCTGTAGGCTGTTCTTTTTTTCTGTAGACAAATAGATTTTTTTCACATAGATTTTTCCCATACATAATGGTTTATAGCAATCATGAGCTGGTAAGCTCTACTATAAAATATTGGCATAGTCTAAATGACTTATACATAACAAGTATCCTCAAGCTATTCAATAGCTAGTGGGATAAACAGACCAAAAAGTAATTTAATATTCACTTAATCTCCAATGCAACTTTAAAACAATGGTAGCTTTGCTGCACAATATGATAAATCTGACCTAACATTACAAAAACCCATCTCTTCACTTCATAGACATTTAAAGGGACACCCCACTTTTTTTAAATATTCTTATTTTCCAGCTCCCCTATAGTTAAACATTTGATTTTTATCGTTTTGAAGTCCATTCAGCTGATCTCCGGGTCTGGCGCTAGCACTTTTAGCGTAGCTTAGCATAATCCATTGAATCTGATTAGACTATTAGCATCGCTCTAAAAAATAACCAAAGACTTTCAATATGTTTCCTATTTAAAACTCTTCTGTAGTTATATTGTGTACTATGACCGAAAGAAAATTAAAAGTTGCGATTTTCGAGGCAGATATGGCTTGGAACTATACTCTCATTCTAGCATAATAGGACTTTGCTGCCGTAACATGGGTGCAGAAGGTGCAATGATATTACGCAGCAGCCGAAAGTAGTTTCCCTTAGTAACATTTTAATAGCATGGGACTATTTTCGAGCACTGTAATATATCATTGTACCTCCTGCAGCCATGTTACGGCAGCAATGTCCTTGATTATTACGCCAGAATGAGAGTATAGTGCCTAGCCATATCTGCTTGGACAATCGCAACTTTTAATTTTCTGTCTTAGTAATTTTCTTCGGTCTTAGTTCACAATGTAACTACAGAAGAGTCAAGTTTAAAATAGGAAAAATATCGAAACTCTTTTAGTTATTTTTTTAACGCGATGCTAATGGTCTAATCAGATTCAATGGATTATGCTAAGCTATGCTAAAAGTGTTAGCGCCAGACCTGGAGATCAGCTGAATGGATTCCAAAACAGTAAAAATCAAATGTTTAACTCTAGGGGAGCTGGAAAATTTGTATATTTTTATACTTAGTATAAAGTGGAGTGTCCCTTTAATAATCGTATCAACTCTGCACATGTTAAATGTTATAGGGGCAGTTTTCCGGACAGGGTATAGATTAATCCAGGCCTTAGTTATATTTGAATAGTTTTACAAACATACGTTACAAAAAACATCGATGTTGTGCATCTTGAGACAAAACAATGCCACTAATATATGTAAAGAAATGTCAGTGCAAGATGTTTTTAATGTAAAGTGGTTCAAACATGCATTTTAGTCTGGGACTTCCAGGAAACTGCCCCATAGATGTTTAACTTATTTGAGCTGAGACCCTTGATAAAAGTAAAAATCATTAGTAAATAGAGACTTGAATTTCTAACTATCATGACTATTTTAATTTTGAGGTTAAATCTTTCTTTTTTTAGAATCAAACGAAACCTCAGATATGTGATAAAATACAAGCATCAGCAGTGTATAGGAGATTAAAGGATAAAACCGTTTGAAGGTTGAGAACCTGGATCATGTTCCTGTTGGTGTTGAGCTATGTTTGTGGCCAGCAGTGTCTGGATTTGACTGACAGGTGAACAGAGAAACCTCTGTGATTGCCCACAAAACACAATGTGTCTCACAGGCTATAGTGCCGATCAGGTTACACGTAGCCCATCTTACATCTCTCTCTCTTCTCTCTCTTTCTCTCTCCCCCACCATGTCACTGAACAACTCGAGCCATTTAATCCACCTGCTCTATCGCCTCAGACAGCGGCTCTGTTGTTTGCCGAATAAATCTGATATGAAACTCAATCATGAGGCATCTGATAACTCAGAGCCATGCGATCACCCTTACGATGCTGTACTATTTTAATGCTCTTTCATTCATTATGATGAAAATGCATAATGCATCTTGTCGAAAGAACGGCATTCAGGAGAGCAAATTAACTGGAGTGATCTTGGTGGAGGTGGTAGAAACGATCGTACAATTTAGAAGACGCTCATTAGTTCCAGAACTTGGGCCCTTCAAACATAAAAGAGCTCTCTTCTTCATTACCAACCATGTGGTTATCAAACGCCCTTCCCTGGCGTGCAAGAGACGGGCTCACGTCTGATCATCAAGATCAGATTTTTGATAATGATTTCATCCATTTTGGAGTCCCGGGGTGTCGTTAATTCGGAGTTGAAATACATAAATACCTCCCAACCCAGATGGTAGACCATGCTGCCTTTGAACCGTTCAATTTGCGGGGCATGTGCCCGTGCCACGAGTAGGAAAGCTGCAGCTGGTATGGTGCATTGAAGAGAGGAAGTATTTTGTGTGTAACAGACAGAAAAAGCAACAAAAAAGAAAGAAAAGCAAAGTCAATGTGTGTGCGATTTCTAGACCACATCGGAGCCTGATGGCCTGACGCAGAGATACTGGAGCAGAAAATTATCTCATGTGTTAGGCCACATGGCAAGCATGGAAGCCCTTTCTGTCAAAAACGACGTCCAAAACAGTCATAATTAAAAATTGAATATTTTAGCGCTATCACACAACCTGCTCCTCACGCCGAGCCAAATCGCAAAGGCGCTCCGTTACCAATCCGCATTGTTCGCAGATTCTGGTCTGGAATGTGGTGAACGAAGACAAACTGAGTGATGCAGTGAAACACCCCATGCTGTTGTAGCAAATACGACCAATCGAATTCGAGGACCGGACTGTTGAATAATTGATGATAAAGCACTCCATCTGTCAGACCTCTGTTGTTTTTCATTATTCAAAACGTCTTGGAATTTACAAGGAAACACCCAAGCAAGCTTTCTCTCGGTCTTTCCCAACTATAGGCATACAGATCTAAGAGGATGCACTGGGCTCCTCCACAGCTTGGATTTGATTCTGAAGACCGTGCCTGTGGCAGAAGGGCTTGAGTTGGAATATGTGATGAAGAGAGGAATGCTGGGATGTGCCTGGCCCACTGCTCTTCACATTATGGATGTGTCCACGGCTGTGAGGCCGCATGTCTCTGTGACAGCTCTCTCTCTCTCTCCGACGGTCTGCGGTACGGCGTGTTAGATTAGAAAGGCTGTCCGCTGTCTGCTCCGAGACGGCTGATGCATTATGAACACTGCGGATCTAACGGAGGAGTAGAGAAGGGTGTTTGTCATATGTTGGGCTGGTTATGCCTTGCGAGTATAAAGAAGAGCAGCGAAACACGGCGCCATCGTAAATACTGCAGACAGAAGGTTTGTCATTCCGGAGCGCCGGAGTCACATTGCCTGAGACTTGGCAATATGCCTCTTGGCTCTACGGTGACAGCACCATATATTGTGATGTATCGTTGTAAATGTTTAAATGCTCTCGCTTCTAAGCTGGCAGAATTGCACTGTAATGCAATTCCTTACAAGCCATAGGGAGGAAATAGGTTCGGCGTGCGTGCCCGTTCATGTTTCGGAATGCCGGCGCATTTGGCTCACGAGAGATTGATGCACGTGAACGGGCCTTGTGTATTACCGTGCATAATTTAGGTAGTTTGCCGTGTTGATAGAGTAAGCTCTCAGCGGAGTGCATTTTCGAGAAACTGGCGTTATCTGGGTGCCCGGTTCCTGGCCGTTTGATGTCAGTTGCACCTCGCCTGTTTACGGTACAAACAGGTGAGTCACCGTTAAAGCACCTGCGCAAAAGCTAACACGCTTACTGAAAGATGTCATAAAGTAAAAATTTGAATAACAGAGTTTTGATATGCATGCCAAGGCTTAACGTGTGCCTGCTGACACTTGTTTACGTGTCAAGTTCAAACCGGGCTTACAAGGAGCTCCAGCGCTTATTTGGATAAAAAATAACCCATGCCTCATCCCAAAAAAAAATGTCATTTGCATAAAAGCTTTCATTTAGCGCAGATGAACGCAAGAGGCGAACGCCGAGCTCGTCGGAGATTAGAGCAGTTCATTTGTCACATTAAGAAGAATTACGTGCATTTGTGTGACTGAACAGAAGGACGGAGAGAGTTTAGTGTAAAAGACAGAAAGGAGAGAAAAGTATTTGAGTGCAATCGCGGCGCAGGCAAACAAATGCGGGAGTAAATGAGTTGAGGAAAAACAAACAAATGAATAAATAAATGCGAGCTCGGAACAACAAGAAATGACAGTAACGGTATTAAGAGGATATTCAGGAACTAATAAACGATGTTGCTTAATGGTGGCTAAAGAGAAAAACAAATCTAAATGAAGCTTGACTTATTTGGAGGGGAAAAGTAAATTAACTCAATGAAAAGAGGAACACGTGACTTTATATGCTCTATTTTTCTAACATATTTTGTCCAATAATGTGGGATAAATGGTACAAACATACATTTATTTATTTATATTGATGTAGATTGCTTGTTTTTAAAGAATAATACTTTAAATGTCCCAAAAGGAAAGTTGTACAAGATTTATATCACAATTGATTTTTTACCATGATGCACGCACGCACGCATGCACGCAGGCACACACACACACACAGTTGCCTACACTAGGAGAAGTTAGAAAAATGGTCAAAATATGTACTCCACCTGTCACTGGGGCAGTACTCTTTAAAAAGGTCCTAATATGGACCATTGTGTACAGATATGTATACATTTTGTACCATAATGTGTATTTGAGGTGCTAGTAGCCTATATATCTTTATGGTACTAATACGCTTTTCAATATGTACCTCTGAGGTAGGGGTGAGCACGGCACAAACACGTATTTTTTGGGGTGTGTAAGTCACCAAATCCAACCTTATATTATTTAATCACTGTCTTGTTACTTAAAACATAACACAATTTCGTAACATGTCAACAACGAACTGATAGCTGGAATTGTAAACATTTTTATACAGCGGGGTTAGTTACAGTAACTCAGTGTTACAACTAAGCCTCAGTATACATTGATAATAAAATGAAAACAATAATGCAAATACTATTCATCAAAATGTTAATACAATATCAGGTAAAATAACTGACAATTATCATTTTTTGTCTTAATTGTGCAGCCCTTTCAAAAATATATTTATATGCATTGATGCTTAATACAAGAATGGTTAGATGAAGGATCATGGATGGATGAATGGATATCTACACTGTAAAAAATACTTTGTTGCCTAAAAAATATTTGTTAAATCAACTCCGATTTACAAGTCATGTCAACAGAGATGAGTTGTCACAACTTATAAAATATAGTTGAGAAAAGTGAACTTAATTTATAAGTTATAACTCGCCTGTAGTTATAACAACTAATTTCTAGTCAAGATAAATAATAGAAAGTTTAAATGACTTTTAAATCCGAGTTGCTTCAACAAAAAATTTTAAGGCAGCAAAATATTTTTTTTACAGTGTATCTATTATAAGCAGATATATAATAACAATACCCACCTTTAGTATATAGACATAATTTTAATTGTGTTTAAACCAAATTTTGTACCAGGTGTTACAATAAACCCCACACTGTAAAAAATACTTGCTGCCTTAAAAGTTTTTGTTAAATCAACTCAGATTTACAAATCATGTCAACAAAGATTATATAAGTTATAACAACTCACCTGTAGATATAACAGCTCATCTCTAGTCAAGATAAATAAGAGTAAGTTCAAATGACTTGTAAATTCGAGTTGATTCAACAAAAACATTTAAGGCAGCAAAGTATTTTTTACAGGGCACCAATGGGTTAAGTTGTAAAGTTTACATTCCTGTCACTTTCAGTGTAATTATACGATAACAGTAGGTCCCACAAACAAACTTTAAGTGTTTATTTGAAGCAGAGATGTGTGTGTTGATTCTGTAAAAAATATTAATCTAACTTAAATTTGTTTTGAATAATAGAGCTAAAGTCAAAAAGCGTTAGATTGTGCCCCGCTCTCCCCTACTATTATGAACTCTTTAGATGCAAAGCTGTACTTTTTGAAAGGGTAAGGCCTCTGGGGTAAAAAAAATCTCAGAGTGTACCTAAATAAGGATACATTTTAGCATTTCAATGTATTTTTATTATAAACATTTTAATATGTTTTTACAATCCAATAAAATGACTACAAACTAACCCCATCTTAAACACCACTCAAGTGAAAATTGATAAAGAATTAATACAGGCTGTCAGTATTTAAATTGTATTATTATTTTTATATTGTTTTATTTTGTACAGTGTGTTATATGTCATATGATATATAATATGAGGATAGTATATTTTGTGTTACTGTATTTTTTAAGTAAAGAGTGATAAGGTACTGTACATTAAACTGGACATTTATTGATTGGAGGGTTATGTCACTGTAAAATGTCTAGGAAACACTGTGCTATACTTTAAGATCCTATAAAACAGAAGTAGCGATTGTCTTATTTTTCCCATGGTAACGTAAATCCGAGTGAAACGGCTTCTGAAATAAAAAAAGGTAGGACTGGACCTGAATTCATCCATCTGAAATTGGGTTATGTTGCTATTTGCTAAATGTTGTGAAATTTTCCCGGACCCCGCCCACCTGCCATACCATATGACCATATGAGGAGGGGAAAACATTTTCGTTTTTGATTTAAGATTATGAATAAATAAAAACAATGAAGCTCACAGATAAGTAATTTGTAAAAAAATACCACAATATTCCAAAACAAATTACAGTTTTTCAATTTCATTGCAACTTTAAATTGTTCTGTTGCAAAGTCATAATTGAATTATGGTTGTTGGTTTGAACCCAGGGAATACACATACTGATAAATGTATACCTTGGAATGCACTTTAAGATGCTTTGTATAAAAATGTCTGACAAATGCGTAAATGTAAATAATTCTTACCTTTGAGGAAATCTTCAAACAGTTTAGCTAATTTTTGTGGACAATCCCCAAAGCTAAATAAAACCCAACACACACACACGGCTTTACTAATCCTAATGAACACAATTCAGCTTTAACCAAAAACTGCTAAATTATTTTGCCGTCTGTTGTGTGGTCAGTGTGTTTGTGTATGTGTGCATGTTTATGTGTGTTCCCATTAAAATGATTAATGAACAAATGCACAACACTGGCTGTCTGTAGGACAGCAGACGTTTGAACAGATGATTGCTCTGACGTTGACGGATGGAAGACAAACGTGTTTAATGTTCCAGGTTCAGACAAATCTAAAATGCCCTTTTTACAGACTCCAAAGACAGAACGCGCCTTTTTGCAGTCAGTGGGCTGTTTATCGAACGTAGGCGAAACAAATGGCTTTTTTGTGTTCTCTGTATTGTAAAAATCTCTTTCCACCGAATCTCATACCACCTCGACTAACCCAACGCTGTACTCATCCTCATAGTGGGTGGAAGAAAGAAAACTTTTGTGCACCTGGTTGGCATTTTTTTCTCTGGATGAAGGTCAAATGAATGAGACTGCTGTGCAGGGGTATTGTGACATGATCTGGTGGTCTGTATGCATTTCAGATGGGCTTTGTTACTTTATGTGTGAAACTCTCTAGGATAATCACAGGGGAGGGATGGGGCGTGACATGAACGGGGCTTTTGTGTAGCTTTAGACAGCATGGATCACTATTTAACCTGCAATGTCTTTTTTTCAGGGCCTAAAATTCACTGCGCCATATCAGATGGTATCCCACTATGTGTTTTATCCTCTTAAAAATAAATATTGTGTATCCTTTTTTTACAACCTAGGAGAGGTTGAGAGGCCAAACATTAGTGATTGACAGCTAATAATTCTTGTAAGGTATGTCCGTGAAGTGATGTTCATAATGAGAAAAAAAATCACTTTAGTTATAGCAATATATGTAACATACACAATATACTGTGTTTGACCCCCTTTCGCCTTCAGAACTGCCTTACTTCTACGTGGCATTGATTCAACATGGTGCTGAAAGCATTCTTTAGAAATGTTGGCCTATATTGATAGGATAGCATCTTGCAGTTGATGGAGATTTGTGGCATGCACATCCAGGGCATGAAGCTCCCGTTCCACCACATCCCAAATATGCTTTATTGGGTGGAGATCTGGTGACTATGGGGGCCATTATAGTACAGTGAACTCATTGTCATGTTCAAGAAACCAATTTGAAATGATTCGAGCTTTGTGACATGGTGCATTAAGTAGCCATCAGAGGATGGGTAAATGGTGGTCATAAAGGGATGGACATGGTCAGAAACAATGCTCAGGTAGGCCGCGGCATTTAAACGATGCCCAATTGGCACTAAGGGGCCTAAAGTGTGGCAAGAAAACATCCCCCACACCATTACACCACCACCACCAGCCTGCACAGTGGTAACAAGGCATGATAGATTCATGTTCTCGTTCTGTTTACGCAAAATTCTGACTCTACCATCTGAATGTCTCAAGAGAAATTGAGACTCATCAGACCAGTGGCCGGTTGCATAAACATAGCCGTGACATTAAGACTGCGTCTTAAGAATGATTCTGACTAACTAGCAATTAGTTAGGGCTAATCAGTCTTATTATTTGGATTTAAATGAGACCAATCTACTTTTCTATGTAACATACTTAAAACAGTTATGATCAGTCTTGAAGAAAAAATTTCATGACTAACTTTTAAGACTAGTCTTAAAGTTTTATGCAACCGGCCACAGGCAACATTTTTCCAGTCTTTAACTGTCCAATTTTGGGGAGCTCGTGCAAATTGTAGCCTCATTTTCCTATTTGTAGTGGAGATGAGTGGTACCCGGTGGGGTCTTCTGCTGTTGTAGCCCATCCGCCTCAAGGTTGTGCGTGTTGTGGCTTCACAAATGCTTTGCTGCATACCTCGGTTATTTCAGTCAAAGTTGCTCTTCTATCAGCTTGAATCAGTCGGCCCATTCTCCTCTGACCTCTAGCATCAACAAGGCATTTTCACCCACAGGACTACCACATACTGGATGTTTTTCCCTTTTCACACCATTCTTTGTAAACCCTAGAAATGGTTGTGCATGAAAATCCCAGTAACTGAGCAGAAATACTCAGACCGGCCCGTCTTGCACCAACAGCCATGCCACACTCAAAATTGCTTAAATCACCTTTCTTTCCCATTCTGACATTCAGTTTGGAGTTCAGGAGATTGTCTTGACCAGGAACACACCCCTAAATGCATTGAAGCAACTGCCATGTGATTGGTTGATTAGATAATTGCATTAATGAGAAATTGAACAGGTGTTCCTAATAATCCTTTGGGGGAGTGTATAACACAATTGTGATTGAATATTAAAAATATTAAAAGTTAACAATGACATCATTAAAATTATGTTTTTAATGGTAGCACAAATAATCAAAATGGTACTAGCAACTGCAAGGTCACACTGGTTCCCAGGTAACACGCATATTGATAAAAAATATGATGACACTGCATTTCTTCATTTTTGCATTTACGAGACTGCGCTGAATAAAAACGTCAATGCCATTTTTGAGGAAAAGTGGATTTCAATTTCTTAAGTATACTTTGATTTCACAGCGGTGTCCTTTATCCATGTCTTTCATACAGACTGACATAAATACATCAAGTTCGGCGGGCGCTAAAATGAAGGTGGCGGTTTATCCACACAGCTGGGCAGCTTTTTGAAACTCGTGCCTCACGACTCACATTTGGCATTCAGAGAATACAACTACACCAGCAAAAATGTAAAACAACATCACCACAAGTAAGAATTTTCTTATTTGTTATAAGCATGAGGGTTGGTTTGCGAAACAGCAACATATTGGAGCCCACAAGCCTGAAGCCAGACAAATAGCTCGCGCATTTCAACATTTTCCACTTTAATTCAAATATGCAGACCAAATGCAGATTTACGAAGGTGGCGAGCCACGTTTAGACTGCAAATTGCTTTTGCCAGTGTGCTTTTCTTAAGTATGTGAATTGCTGTGGTTTTTCCATTCTGATGTGTGACGGCAAAATAATGGAAATGTCTCACCTGTTTTAATGCCCACAATGTTTCAAACGCCTTGAGGGCCGGTACGTGCCAAGACTGCATCGATCCACCTGTAAAAACAAGCGAAAAATAAATAATCATAAGCTATTTTTGGGTCGCCTTTTTCACAACACTCTCTCACACTGCATTTTTTATCACCTTCCACCCGACTTGCCACAGTTAACGGCGGACCAATTTCTTGAACCCCGTATCATCCTTCTGTTTGAGAGCATCGCCCTGTGTGGCTCGTGGCAGAAGCGTGCACGATCGAAAAAGGGTTTTGCATGCGTGCCAGCAATGTTAGCTGCAACAGCTGGAGGTGTTTGAGAGAGAAGCTCTTTGGCTCGTCTTTGGTTCGGGAACATATGGCAGCTGGCCCACACCTGTAAGCCTTGACCTCGGTTTTCAGACCCTGTGGACAAACACTTACCGCTATACAGCACATCAGAGTGCTGTGCATCCTACGGGAGACTCTAGGGTTTTAACTGTAGAGGAGTGATCCAAGAAATGGACAATTGCTGATTTCCCCCTATTGACCAATGTGCCCCTGAGTAAAACGCTTTGCCACATGGCTCCAGAGAGAGAGAGAGAAAGAGAGAGCAAGAGACTGGACCTGTAGTAACTGGACTGGACATCTCTAGGGATATAAAATGCTTGCAAAATAATGAGCAAAAATAATGATGTTTTTTCACAGCCTGTTTGTGATTCAAGTCTAAATTTTGAGAATGGTTAAACCTTATCCTGTTTAATTAGTATGCAGTATTCAGAAAACGAAAGGATTTTGTTTTTGTACCATCTACTGTAAATGCACAAATATACTAGTTTGGTAGTATCGGTAAGTTATTCTCAGGTCACCAACAACAGCACATTTACAATAAATGCCGAACAGAAAAAGGCAATGCGTAGGAAATTATGTTTCAGTTGTATACATTATTGCATTAGTTTTACTGCTTTTGGTACCACCCCATGTGACCCATTTGACCCCCACACCAAATTAACGAGCTGAATACTGTAGAGTTCACAACCGCTTCTGGGTCTTGTTCATTTTCCTTATAATGCCACACAACCCCCTTTATTTCATTTTCTCGCACGGTGAACCGGCGCTTAACTCTTGAACAATAAAGATTTGGCATTGTTCGCTGTCTGTAATGATTTATAAGTTGTGCATCTCTAATGATCTCAGGGCGTCTGTGCTATCTCGCCTACTTCAGCAGGCATCTGCCACCAGTCCTCCACGCTCTGCACTCGAGTCGACGGCGGCCGCTAATGAAAATCAATTTATTGAAACACATACTTTTTATGCTTAGTAAAGCGTCAAACTATAGGAGGAGAAGGCTGTTCAAGATCTATTTCTGGTGTTTGACTCAAAAGTTTTGTCTTAATATGTTGCACTTATGACTCTATTAATACAAGAAAATAAGTGGTTTGTGGATAATGCAAGAAACCTTCTTAAAAAATAAAAATAACATTTGCAAAAGGGTTACATTATAAAGCAGCACTAAAAAAGAAAAAAACTGCTACACTTCTAAAAATCTGGTTTTAACCTTGGCTTATATACATAATTTGCTATTAAACAAAAAATTCCCCTTCCTGTTTTTGACTTTGACTTGTTTTTGCAGGAAATACAAAAGGCGTTATTTTTAAAGTGTTGAAATTCTTTTCTCTACAAATGTAAATGCATAGAGATTACTCATTGTGTTGGTGAACCCATATGGGTGATTCACACGAAATCCAGATTTAGAAGGTGTCCAGCATCAGAAATTTTAAAAAGCCCTTGAAGCCAATTTTTTATGCACATATAAGATTAAGGTCTGAACTTACTATTACCATAATTTTTAGATGATTTAAAAAAATATTTACTATAGAATTATTAAATTTTTTTTTGATTATCATTATCAAACATTATCATTTCCGCAACTTGATATTACATTAAATATATGCATTAACAAACTCATGTTTCGGTAATGAGAACTAAAAAGTTGTCTAGGTAAATTTTAACTTTTATCTGGAGAGAAAATATAAAAACTGCTTACCTGGTAGCCGTCTTGAGTGTCACAATCAATTATGTCCCTTCCAACATTTTTTTTTTTGAAAATGTTAGTTCCTTGAGGGCTTAAACAATGATTGAAAATTATTGCGGAGGATGAGAAAATTGGTCTTGAACACATTTATATTCCTTATTATTGTCTCTACATTTACCAATGATCACCAAATACCACATGTTTTTTACTGTAAATGTTTATAGTATAACAAATAGTATATATGCACTGAAGCTTTTTATTTTTTAGATTTTTTAATTATAAATATTTCCATGTCAAAGAACCCAAATGCAGTCATGGACACGTTGTGGTAATGAAAAATATCCCCTTAATTGTGGACAAAACAACACAATTAGTTTGTATGATGTTATTTTAAATTATGCTTCTTATTTTGATACTCTTACTTTACATTTACCTTTTTATCACAATGTTTCATGACACCTCATAAGTCTAATTTCGCGAGAATCACCCATATCCTATTGCACTAAATCTTACATTTCTATTCCTGACAACATCAAGGTTGTTATATTTTCTCACTGGTCATGTTTTGTCTCACTTAGGGCGCTAAGTCAGTCATGACACCTCTGGTTGCACTTTACTCTGTTATTAGCCTTTGTTCACTTAGGGTTAATTTCTGTATATGCCCTTCATGGGACCTGATACTGGCAGATGAGAAATACAGTACACTGACCCTCTGTTGGTGCCCTCTAGCCTGGTCAAAGTGATTACCCACAATGCACCGGCTGGCACGGTTTCTGAGCCATCTGCGTGATGCCAGGGAGTGGCAATGGCTCCTGTCCAGATGTGACATTGGAGGGTCTCTACACAAAATTATTGGAGGAGAGATTGAAAGGGGTTAGGGGTGCCAGGACGAATGAGCCGTGGGGATATAAGAGAGCAGGGATCCGGACGTAGCAGCTGTGTATGTGAGGTATTAACCCGAGCAGCCACCCAAACCCTGATCCGGGCACAGCGAGAGACACCTTGGTACAGGGTAAGTGGGACATTGCGGTGCAAAACATTTACATTTGTGACCCTGGACCACAAAACCAGTCTTAGTAGGATAGTTCACCCAAAAATGAAAATGCTGTCATCATTTACTCACTCTCATGTTGTCTCATTTCTTTATTCTGAT
This sequence comes from Misgurnus anguillicaudatus, assembly GCF_027580225.2. Lineage (NCBI taxonomy): Eukaryota > Metazoa > Chordata > Actinopteri > Cypriniformes > Cobitidae > Misgurnus > Misgurnus anguillicaudatus. The sequence goes on along the minus strand of NC_073350.2, from coordinate 27,011,749 downwards.
AAAAACGAATGAAGATATTTTGAGGAATGTTTGTCATTCATGAGGCCCATTCATGATTGGTTTGGTTACAAACATTCCTTAAAATATCGTCATTTGTGTTTATCAGAACAAACAAATTTATACAGGTTTGTAACCACATGGAAGTTAGAAAATAATGACAGAATTAAAAAAAAATTTAATTCTCTTTAGCATGGGTATATTTGTAGCAATAGCCAAAAAGTGACATATAAATCTCAATTTCAAAAAAATTACCCTTATGACCAGGTCCAGAGTCACAGACATGCATTCGGCAGACGTTTTATCCAACGTAACTTACAGCGCATTCAAGCTTAATTTTTAGCAGTGCGTGCGTTCCTTGAAGATCGAATCCATGACCTTTGCTTTGCTAATGCAGTACTCTACCAATTGAGTAACAGGAACACACAAAAAACATATACATACATACTAGTGATGCGCGGGTCAGCGTTTTTTCCAATCCGCGGGTCCCGCTTTTATGAAATATTTGGCCTGCCCTAACCGCCTTAGTAAACCTAACCTAAGTTTAACCTTATCAAAGAACCTAATAAAATATGAAAATATATGAAGAGTTTGGTTCCAAAACGCGATAAACGCCATTTTTGAAAAAAATGAGTTACTGCCAAAATCAGTATTATATCAGGTCAGTAGTTAAAAGTAAATTCTTAATTTTACTCAAAATCCAATATCCGCCGTGTTATTCTGTCATCTTTTCTCCCTTTTTTCCCAAAATGCGATAAACGCCACTGCTCCTTTTTTACAGAACGCAATAAATCCATTTCTGATATTACAGCCCACCAGTCACGCAATGTAAACAAACAATGGCGGACGCGCTGAGTACACGGAGTCCTAGTTTTCCTCATCTACTTTGTACTTCGTGATCAACAAACAAAACAAAATAATACTTTAATTGCATTGATAAAACTGTGATGGTTTTCTGTGACGGGAAAGAAACGTAAGCCATCAACATCTAATAATTTCCGCGAGAGGCACTCGGGTGCTTGTTCTCCCGACAGCAAGCTTCTCATGCTAACACATTGACCCCAGAGGATCTTATGAAAAACTTTCCATAATTTTACTCAAAGTCAACGAAAATCGAGCAGGACCAAAAACATTTTACAGCTGATCTCTGTGAAAGACGTTAAGCGAGGACGTCAAGTAACCGCAATGACAGTGATCTTAATATGACAAAGTAAATGTTTTGATCAATTTAAATCTAAACTTAAGACATTCTTCTTTAACAAAGCATTCACATAAAATGTCCAGTAAATGTACATTTCCCACAGTAGTTAGTTTGTCCAGAACAAAGCACTCACATACCTCATATGGGTAATATACTTATGCCGCAATAGTTAGCCTGTCTGGAACCGAGCCGACTTGAACCACTATAATGTTTGACACTTGCATTGCATGCGAACGGCCCCTATAATAGAATTCTGTTTTTCTCTCCCTGTCTCGTCCTCAACCACGAGGACCATGAGACAAACAGACCCAGTTCCGGCTGCTGTGAAGATCATTGCATCACTGATCCACTGGCTGTCCTTCAACGTGATGACCAGCCGATGCCCGACCAACGACCACCGGCTAAACCAGTTTAATTCGCTTACCCGCCTCCTATCCCTACCGTTTCTATATATATATAAATATAAATATATATTAATTCCTCCCAAGGGTTTTTGTCCTTCTAGGACTTTTTCCCATTGGGTTTTTTTTCCTAGAGGGTTTTTAATCCCAGGGAGAGTCAGCCAACTTTGGCTTAACTTAGCACTTTACAGTATACGTTACTTTATTAATATGCTCGCTTGTACGGTTTAACCGCTATCTCTACTTCTTATATTATCGATTGATTTTCTGTGTTCTCCTCTACATCTTCTCATGTAAAGCTGCTTTGCAACAATTAACACTTGTAAAAAGCGCTATATAAATAAAATTGAATTGAATTGAATTGAATTGATTAATGACATTAATGTTTATATTTTTAATTAGTGTGTACAACTAGTCAACTAAATGAATATAACATGGCAAAGATGAATGCACATTTATATAGGCTATTGATTCAATAGATTTATAGCATTTTGAATAAAAACTTGTCATGGATTTATTGCATTTTGTGGAAAAAATTATCCGTTTTTATAATAAATCTTTGAAAATCAACTTATGGATTTGAATTTTTTATGTTTTTATAACCTAAAGATGCTATGTGAAAGTTTGTAACAGAAAATAGTTGTTTTCATCTTGTCACTTTCTTGGTATAGAAAACACGTTTTTACAGAAATTTGTCAAAATGGATTTATTGCGTTTTGGAACCAAACTCTTCATATATTCCCAAATATTTAATATATATGCTACAGGGAATTAGACATAATATATGTTTATTTTGTTTTTAATGACCTGCCTTGTAATAAAGTTACAATTTCTTTACCCGCCCCAACCCGAACCGCGGGTTACGAGACGACCTGCGCATCAAAGATATAGGTCAGAATTCACAGACAGGGCTTAGATTAAGCCGGGAGTAATTCTTTGTTAAATTAGGTTGTTATATTAAGTTGTTTTTATAAATGTACATTAGAAATTAAAAAAAAAATGATGTGCATATTGATGTATCTTTAAAGTGACACCATGTAATTTTTCAACCTTCATAATACATTTTCAAGACCCTTGTGATAGCACATCGACTTTAAATAGGTTGAATGACATGTCTACCATAGCCTGACGGGGTCTGTATCACTTTTACTCGTATTTTAAAACTTAGGGTTTGTGGTAGTAACCAGAGCACAAAAAAAACTACAAAATTCGACTGCTTTACGGCATACGTCACTTCCTCCACACAATTTGTTTTTAACGTAAATTTTGCTGGAGGCTACTTAAGGAGTGTAGAGAGCAGTTTATATTATGTGACTCTGTGGCACAGTCTTTAGTCTCACGGACCTATGACACGGGCGACCCGGGTTCGATTCCCCTTTAAGGCAATTTTTTATATAAACTGTTGATTCATACATAAATGCGATGTTCTTTATAAATTACGGCGATTATATTGCATATAGTTCCCTGTATTCAGATGCTGTGTTCACGTATTTACCTTTCTTTTTACTGTGTCTATGATATTTACATTACAATCCAGGATGCTATAGCACTCAAACTTGCTCACAGTGTAAAACCAAACCCTATTCATTCACCAATCAGATCCGAGCGTTTCTCTCTTCTCTTTTCCTCATTTGCTGCGTTCCGCTGTCACTCGCGTGACGTATTACAAAGCAGCAGACCTAAACGCATCGGTTTACTTGGATTTGGAGCGATTTTCACACAAAAAAGAGGAATAACGAGCGCCATTGCGGAAAATCCTGGTGGCGAGGGAGAGAGAGAGGATGCAACAATATTTGTTTGGAAAAAGGCAAGGAAATACGTCTGGTCGTTTCTGAATTGGAAGGCTGCAGCCTCCGGAGGTCAAATATGCAGGCTGCACACGTCATCAAGCCTGGGTTATCAAGGTAAACTGAGCATTACATTCGCAAGTCATAAGCATACTGCAACAATTTACGATTAACTAAGTATAATAGTCAACTTTGTAATTGTTAATATTGTGAAATAAGACAGTCTTGATGACGTATTAGAAATACGACATCCGGAGGCTGCAACCTTCAGATTGAGAAATGGCTTCTGCCACGACGAGTTCCCCATCAGAAAGTTGTAACATGACTGCGTTTCTCCCTGTTGTCTCAAAATGTTGATCGTTTAGCATTTTAAATGTTTAGTTTTTAGTTTAGTTTTAAGGTTGGCCAGTTCCTTTCCTTTGCGACAGTGCTGCGGCGCTTGTGGGCTCTAGGGGCGCTAGAAGTGAAAAATACGTGTCTAGCACCCCCTAGTGGCCAAAAGTTTCATGGTGTCCCTTTAAAGAGAGTAGTTTTTAGTTAAGATCTCAAACATGCATTTTAATCTATAGGACTAGATTTAAGCCTTGTCTGTAAAGCAAAATGTAGCTAATCCAGGGATCTGGTTTCTCAAACGTACTTGTTGTAGTAGCCTGGTATCTTGTATAAACCTGTGTAAAACCGACCAATCAGGTTAAAGGGTGGTGATGGCGCAGTGGATAAGACACACGCCTTTGGTGTGAGAGACCTGGGTTTGAATCCACTGTAACACACCATTGTGTCCCTGAGCAAGACACTTAAAGGCAGGATAGGCAGGAATTATCTAAAAAACTTTTTTTACAAATTTGTTTAAATTGTCTTTATATTCCAAAACATAATTAAAATGTAAGTACTCTGAAAAAGAGAGTATAAAACTCGAGTGTCTGTAGACCTCTCACAACACAGGTAATTATTTCCATTCGGGACGAAACAAATGATTGGCTTGCGCGACTATCACTCTATCTCGCGACCATGGCACCACCCCTGTTGCTATAGGATCTGCCCACACATGCGCACACCCGATTGATTTGAACGTGCACGAGGCACTCTAGGAACAGCAAAAGTATGGCAGATAAAGAGCATTCAGAACTCACAGTACCTGCATATGCAGTCAGCGAAGGCAAACAAGGCAAAAAAAAAGGAATAAACGAAGAAATCAAACAAGAGTAAATATCGCGTAGCTTTTCCTCGAGTCAACGATGCGGTAGCGGTATTGTCTCCGGAGTGTAGTCCTCATCAAAGTCAACAATGATTTCATCACGGAAACTCTACATGCAAAACACTGTATATGTAATAAATCTTCCACGAAATTCACCTTCATCACAGTGTACTGATGGTAATAAAAAAACTTGTATCAATGCAATCTGTTTTTAGCTTTTTCTTATAAATATAACTAGCTTGTTTGTTACCGAATCAAACAAAATATATTTTAAACTTTACCAGTATCGATATGCTAGCTTAATAGTGAGTACTAAAAGCCATCCTATCTGTTTGTATTCATAGTGATAAAGTTAGGTGTATTATTACATGTGATTCTGACATGCTGTTACTACATGCACCGCGCTCCTTCCTCTCCGCTCGTCTGAGGTAAATGCTTCTCCCAGCAGAGAGACAGTTCATGTTCATGGGTTTTAGGGGCGTGGCTTTAGAAGAAACCCAGAAGGGAGGGGGTGGAGTGAATGGAAAAATGAGCTGTGTTTAAAACAGTCGTGAGAAGTCTACAGACACTCAATTTTTATACTCTCTTTTTCAGAGTACTTACTTTTTACGTATTGGAATATAAAGACAGTTTTAACAAATGTGTAAAAAAGTTTTTTAGATAATTCCTGCCTATCCTGCCTTTAACCCCTAGTTGCTCCAGATGCTTGTGACCTCTGACATATATAACAATTGTAAGTTGCTTTGGATAAAAGCGTCAGCTAAATGAATAATAAGTAAATGAATAAGTAAGCTCAACAGAGAAACATTCTCGGTATATTTAGTGCTATATGCATCTGTTTAGTTGCAATAAAAATGCATTTTATGTCACACATTCCAGATGTGCACATCTCACTCCACAAATCAACAATTTTACATCTATATTTACACTTCCTTAATTAGAAGCATTGGGTTAGCACCACAAAAGTCAATCCCAGAGACCAAGCATCACTGGCAGCTCGTGACTTCTCATCCGAGGGGCGTTATTTCAAAATAAGTGTTCGAGGTATCGTGTGTTGCTTGCGTTTTCAAAATATGTGTTTGTTGCGTCATGTGAACCATGTGCATCACGTGTTGCTTTGGATAAAAGTGTCTGCAGATGCATAAAATGTAAATGTTTATGTACAATGGTCAGTCGTCAAACCTTATAGAGTCTTCATCTCAGCTTGTGTTTAGTCATCAAACTGATTTCTTGGACATGACACCAGCTCTCAAGAACCGAGCAGCGACGCCTGACTAAGTTTATAGAATGGGCATCTGTGTTGTTGTGTTAGGGAATGACAGCGAGATTTCTCAGGTGCGGCTAATAGCCATATCTAATAGCCAGGTGAACAGAGACTAGCAGTTTATTACCCTAACAGCATTATCTGTATATCTGGGCAAAGCACTGCTGTAAATCAGTGCAATGCTTTTACTCTTTTACCCTGACACTTTAGATTCACTGTGACAAACTGCTCGAATATGTGGCCTAATCCTCTTTGATGCCATCATCTCTCCTCCGCCTAACACACTTAGGGATCGTTCACCCGAAAGTAAACATACAGACTGCTGCATATAGACTTTTTTATGGTGTTTTTAATATCTAGACAACCTCGGTCCACATTTCATTTCACTATACGGAGAACAGCAGCAAAAAAATCTACTTGATATCAGCAGAGAAGAACAAATTCATATGGATTGGGAACGACATGTGGAGGACTTATTTCTTTAAAACAAATGACTCTAATTCAAGCAAGTTTTACAGCAGTATATAGAGCTCTTCTTAAACTTTGGAGAGTCTTAAAAAATGATCCGCTAAACTTTAATATATGTCAATTTTTCGAACAGGAGACGGTAAAACAAAGCGTTCGACAACGACACACGCAGGCACATATGAGCACGTAATGCAGACAGATTCAGCGTGGTACAGAACAGGCGGTATAAAAGTGATACCATTTGAGACGATTTTTATGATTCTGTTCTTTTTGATTTATAGCACGGCTCTTCCTCATAAGTTTAGAGTGTGTAATGTCAGGGAGATATATTGTTGGCGGAGCGGGAAAGTTTTTCTCGGGTTGTAGGGATTTTATATCTTTCTCATTTGATGGACGATTATAGAAAAAGGCAGCAGGTTGTGCCATAAATCAGAGCTCAGTCATTGAGCAGAGCAGATCTGGCGTTTATGTTTACTAATTCTCCAGGTGATGTTGTAAAAACAAAATGTTCAATGTTATCAGGAAACATAAAATGGACGCCCCGTCTGTCTTTCTCTCTCGATCTCCCTCTCCGATTAATTTCGTATTGGTTAGATTGTGTTGCAAATGAAAAGTGACCATGAGTAAAAAGTACAAAAAGGTCTTTTTCAGAAGCCTTTAACTCACCGCCTAGCTTATTGAAACTGATGTATACACGACGTTTATATGCTTTTGATTTTCTTTCTTGCTTTTGTATTCTACCATGAAATCATTTAAAGAGACTACTGGGTGTTGTACAAATATTCTTCTTCAGAGCTGCATCAATACAATAAAAAACATATTTACTTCAGGAAGAACAACAAGGAGAAATTACTGTGTTATTCACAGCTGGCTTCCTGACGTTTTCTACAAAGTGCATACAAAATAAGTATGTAATGGTTTTTGGACCAATGTACCATAGTAACACAATGTATTTTTAAAAGTACCATAATATTATAATTTATTGTAATAGGCTACATGGTACTCTTTAAATACCTTTGAGTACCAAGATCATATAGTATATAAATCTGTGCCATGGCATGTATAAGGGCTATTTTTTGCTTAAATAATAATAATAAATAAATGACATGTTGTACAATACAAACTTCTCATTTAAATAGTTATTATTCTTAGAATTTGTGCATTGTTTTTAATCTTCCCCGAAGTGATTTACAAACACAAATTGGACCAATATTACAGTAAGAAAGGAGCGTTTGATCATTTGTCTCAGCAAGCTCGCCAGTAAAATGATATATTATACAAAGTGACCAACAGTGTATTGTTCTGTTACTGCGTGTTAATAAATTGTCCACGTTTTACGGTGTGCCGTGGTAAATCCGTATTTGATTAGCACTTCAGTGATCCTGTACAATAAGGTTGCATATATTTAGCATCAATTAACATCTCTGCATCATCCCTAGCAGGATGGGTTAACTACTCATCTTCTCATAATTAGCTCTCCTGTTACAAGGAGTCTCGATAGAGCATATCATGACAACACAGTTCATACTAAACTCTCGATGCAAATTGTCCCTGTAATTATAAGCATGCACGTGATAAAATGAAAGGGCACTTATTAAAAAAGTAGGATGATAATAAAAAACATTGTTTGCATATATGTTTATACTGTTTACTTTGTTTCATTTACAGGAAATTCATAAAAAACAATTATAGAAGGTAAAACAAAACCAAAGGTGTCATATAAAAGGATGCTCTTGGTGGACTTGTTGGTTTACACTGTATAAACTCACATTTCCAAAATATAAACAAACCCAACCATTGGGTTTAAATGAACCTATGCTGTGATGTTTCAACCCAACATGCGGGCGGAGCTGTTTCAACCCATGGCTGGGTCAGATATTTTTAGGTTAATTTAAACCAATAATTGTTTTTTATAAAAATAATTGTGTGCATCCTTTGTAGTATGCAACCTTTGTAGAATCATCCTTTGTAGTGTGAATCCTATGAAGTGTGAATAGTTTAATGTTATATTAATGTATATATTGTAGTGTGCATCCTTTGAAGTGTGCATCCTACAGAGTGTGCATCCTTTGTAGTGTGCATCATACGGAGTGTGCATCCCTTGTAGTGTGCATCCTCCGGAGTGTGCATCCTTTGTAGTGTGCATCCTTTGTAGTGTGCATATTCTGTAGTATGCACCCTTTATAGTATGCATCATTTGTAGTATGCATCCCTTGTAGTATGTAAACCGAAAAAGGGTCTTCTACGGCCCACTCCTTTGTTTCATTTACAGGAAATTCATAAAAAACAATTATAGAAGGTAAAACAAAACCAAAAATGTCATAAATTGATGCTCTTGGTGGACTTGTTTGGTTTACACTGTATAAAGTGAAAGTTGGATTAACTTAAAAATAAAGTACTTAAATTGGTAAAACCTAAAACAGTTTCTTCCACTCACATTTCCTCACTATAAGTTGAAAAGCTTAAATATTTTAGGTTTTACCAATAGAAGTAATTTGTTTAAGTAGATCCAACTTACACTTTTTATGGTTTACTTTAATTTCAGCTGTCACACTTGAAACTCAAGGTCTATTGCATTGCATTGTAAGTTATCGTATAAGGGACAATGTGTTCTCTTGTGTCCTGCACTGTTGGCAAAATTATTTAAATTCGTATTTGTGTAAAATATAAACAAACCCAACCGTTTGGTTTAAATGAACCTATGCTGTGATGTTTCAACCCAACATGCGGAGTTGTTTCAACCCATGACTGAGTCAGATATTTTTAGGTTAATTTAAACCAATAATTGGATTTTTATAAAAAGAATTGTGTGCATCCTTTGTAGTATGCAACCTTTGTAGAATGCATCCTTTGTAGTGTGAATCCTATGAAGTGTGCATCCTCCGAAGTGTGAATAATGTAATGTTATATTAATGTATGTATTGTAGTGTGCATCCTACGGAGTGTGCATCCTTTGTAGTGTGCATCCTCCGGAGTGTGCGTCCTACGGAGTGTGCATCCTTTGTAGTGTGCATCCTCCGGAGTGTGCATCCTTTGTAGTGTGCATCCTCTGTAGTGTGCATCTTCTGTAGTATGCATCCCTTGTAGTATGTAAACCGAAAAAGGTTTTTCTACGGCCTACTCCTACACCACTACCAGCAGCAACCTGGTTTTTCCAGGTGGTCTCCCATCCAAGTACTGACCAGGCTCAGCCTGTGGATTAACTTAAAAATAAAATATTTAAATTGGTAACACCTAAAACAGTTTTTTCAACTCACATTTCCTAAGTATAAGTTGAAAAGCTTAAATATTTTAGGTTTTACCGATAGAAGTAATTTGTTTAAGTAGATCCAACTTACACTTTTATGGTTTACTTTAATTTCAGTTGTCACACTTGAAACTCAAGGTCTATTGCATTGCTTTGTGAGATATCGTATTGGGGACAATCTGCTCTCTTGTGTCCTGCACTGTTGGCAAAATTATTTAAATTTGTATTTGGGTAAAATATAAACAAACCCAACCATTGGGTTTAAATGAACCTATGCTGTGATGTTTCAACCCAACATGCGGAGTTGTTTCAACCCATGGCTGGGTCAGATATTTTTAGGCAAATTTGAACCAATAATTGGATTTTTATAAAAAGAATTGTGTGCATCCTTTGTAGTATGCATCCCTTGTAGTATGTAAACCGAAAAAAGGGTCTTCTACAGCCCACTCCTTTGTTTCATTTATAGGAAATTCATAAAAACCAATTAAAGAAGGTGAAACAAAACCAAAAAGTCATATGAACAGGGGAATCTCCTCAACCACCACCAATGTGCAGCATCCACATGGATGATGCGACAGCAGCCATACAGTATTGTGCCAGAACCCCCACCACACACCAGCTTATTAGTGGAGAGGAGATAGAGTGATATAGCCAATTAGTAGATATGGGGAAAATTAGTAGGCCAATGGGCAAGTTTGGACATGTTGCCAGGGCACACCCCTACTCCTTTTCGAAGGACATCCTGGGATTTTTAATGACCACTGAGAGTCAGGACCTCGGTTTAACGTCTCATCCGAAGGACGGTGCTTTTTGACAGTATAGTGTCCCCATCGCTATACTGGGGTGTTAGGACCCACACAGACCACAGGGTGGGCACCCCCTGCTGGTCTCACTAATACCACTACCAGCAGCAACCTGGTTTTCCCAGGTGGTCTCCCATCCAAGTACTGACCAGGCTTAGCCCTGCTTAGCTTGAGTGGGCAAGCTGTCTTGGGCTACAGGGTGATATGGCTGCTGATATAAAAGGATGCCCTTGGTTGACTTGTTGGTTGACACTGTATAAAGTGAAAGTTGGATTAACTTTAAAATAAAATACTTAAATTGGTAACACCTAGAGTTGTTTCAACCCATGGCTTGGATTTTTAGGTTAATTTAAACCAATAATTGGATTTTTATAAAAATAATTGTGTCCATCTTTTGTAGTATGCATCCTTTGTAGTATGCATGCTTTGTAGTGTGCAACCTTTGTAGAATGCATTAATTGCAGTATGCAAACCAAAAAGGGTCTTCTATGTCATTGCTGTTTAGTTCCCTTCAAGCACCTATATTTTTTCCGTAGTATGCATCCTTTGTAGTGTGCATCTTTTTTTAGTATGCATCCTTTGTAGTGTGCATTCTACGAAGTGTGCGTCCTCCGGATTGTGCATCCTTTGTAGTGTCCGTCCTTTGTAGCATGCATCTTCTGTAGTCTGCACCCTTTGTAGTGTGCATCTTTTGTAGTATGCATCTTTTGTAGTGTGCATCCTACAGAGTGTGCATCCTCAGGAGTGTGCATCCTTTGTAGTGTGTATTCTTTGTAGTGTGCATCCTTTGTAGCGTACATCTTCTGTAGTCTGCATGCTTGGTATTGTGCATCCTCCGGTGTGTTTATCTTTTGTAGTTTGCATTCTTTGTAGTGTGCAGTCTTTGTAGCGTGCATCTTCTGTAGTATGCACCCTTTATGGTATGCATCCTTTGTAGTATGCATCCCTTGCAGTATGTAAACCAAAAAAGGGTCTATGGCAACGCTGTTTATTTTTTCCAAATTATACATCCTTGTAGTATGCATCCTTTAAAGTATACATCATTTTAAGTATGTATCCTCCGGCATATGCATCTTTTGTAGTGTGCATCATTTGTAGTACGCATATTTGTAGTATGTATCCTGTGGGAATGGTTCAGTAGTGTATTGCTATATTTGAGAGGTAGTGCAACAGATTGCACCATAAACAGAAAACTGGCCGTGAAAATGTGTGAACTCACTTTTTAAACAATTCTGTATTTTCCAGTCTTTTATCTCTACCCAGCATGGAGTCTGTGTGCTACTGCAAGCCTGCATTCTCTCTGTACTTTAAATTGTTTCTCAGAGAACAAAGATCTGTTTTTGGGAGTCAGTGCATTTAATTATGCGTCTTATTGAAACAGAGACAGTGTTAAGCAGTGTTTGTGCGCGCGTAGGTGTTTGTGTGAGCGTGTTTGTTTTCCGTCAGTTTAAATTATAATGTTATCAAAGGAGAGCACTTGAAAACAAGGCCAACAGCTTAGACTTCTAAATGGAAGGGGAATCGTTCATCACCGAGCTATGTGATCGACATCCTGTGTTTTTCCTCTGTCAATATGCTTATTAGCTTTAGAAACAAGTGTCGTGTTTTAGGGCTGTCTTCATCTAACCAGTGGGAGGGTGTTTAGTTTGACAGTTAATTCAGAAGGCGACACGCGTTTCTTTAGTGGAAGTTCATTACGGGCCGAGCCTCAGAAGATGGATACGCTTTAAACGCCTCCCTGCCACTTAAGCTGCAACATATCAGTCACCATTTGCTTTCATTATTCCTAAATGGACTCTCTTATATGTGTGTAGAGTATGTTTTAGGATATGCACCATAATGCATGTGGTTATTGCAATATATAATTGCAGATCCACATACTGTGAGTCACATATGCATTACAGAGTATATTAAATGCATTAAATCCTAAAGTATCATTATCAACCCATGTCATTGATATCCATGTAGCAATACACTCACCTAAAGGATTATTAAGAACACCTGTTTAATTTCTCATTAATGCAATATAGTGTAATGGTGTGGGGGATGTTTTCTTGGCACACTTAAAAGGCCCTTAGTGCCAATTGGGCATCATTTAAATGCCACGGCCTACCTGAGCATTGTTTCTGACCATGTCCATCCCTCTATGACCACCATGTACCCATTCTCTAATGGCTACTTCCAGCACCATGTCACAAAGCTCGAATCATTTCAAATTGTTTTATTGAACATGACAATGAGTTCACTGTACTAAAATGGTCCCCACAGTAACCAGATCTCAACCCAACAGAACATCTTTGGGATGTGGTGGAACGGGAGCTTCGTGCCCCGGATGTGCATCTCCCAAATCTCCGTCAACTGCAAGATGCTATCCTATCAATATGGGCCAACATTTCTAAAGAATGCTTTCAGCACCTTGTTGAATCAATGCCACCTAAAATTAAGGCAGTTCTGAAGGCGAAAGGGTGCCAAACACAGAATTATTATGGTGTTCCTAATAATCCTTTAGGTGAGTGTGTGTTGTGTCACTTGGCTGCTAAAGTTTTTAAGTTTAAAAAAAATATATTTTATTTGTAAGGAGAGGACATGAAAGTACAGAGCGGAGGAGAATGAGCAGATGAGACAAAATCTTTGGATGAACTCAACAAACAGCTTGTGCTTCTGCATGTGCCATGATAAGGTGTGACAGACTACACAGGATACTGCATGGCATTGCCAAAGTTATTATCGCTATTATAATTTCGGATCTTTCAAAGAAACGTATAGGTCATAACATGAATTTCATTCAGAGGCTGATGAGGTTGGGGATCCAGTGGTGGCAAATCTAATCACAGAGGTGATGGGTCTAGATCCGGCTTGTTCCGGCACAGCGCAAGTCGTGCAAATAAGTCAATAAATAGATGTGTTGATTTGAGTTGAAATGAATTTGGCATGTGAGAAGATTTCATGGAGTGCACATGTGATAGTATCGTAGCATAGTGTAGGAGTGGTTGCCAGTGACGACGATCAAATATAGTTTAGCAGTTGTCATGTAAAAATGTTTCAACTACAGAATGCAACGTTTGACCAATCAGAATTGACTATCACAGGGAGGTAATAAATCTGATCCACTAACCTTCCCATCCATATAGTTTTAGTTTTCTCTCAGGATCACTCCGATAGCTGTTCTGAGGTCAGTTCAGTGCACAGATCAATGCTGCAGTCACTCTGACCACTGCTCTCAGATCGGCCTTTTGTCATAAAGTAATAAATCAGTTGTGCTGAAATGCTTCCACGCTTTCATTTCATTCTGTCACACGGCCGAAAAGGCTGTGAAAGGGGAGCAGAGCTTCGCATTGATCTCCTGCCAGAGCTCTCGGCCACCATGACTAGGCGGCTTTTAGGAAAGATGTCGCGAGGAGCTCAGTCTCAAATCCGAAATGTCTGGAAATGCTTGAGCACAGAAAACTCTGGACTCATTATTTGTGAACTAGTGTTTAGATTTGCTCTGGGGTTGTTGCATCTGAGAGATGGCGTTTTCTAGATTCAAGAGTGCCGGGGCGTGTCTGTCAACTTTTATGAGCCTTGCAAAGCTATCGACTGAAAAAGTCTTTTATCTGTTGAATGTGAATGCACATGAATGCAGATATTACACTCTCAGATAAATGGTACAAAAGCTGTCACTGATGCAGTACACCTTTGTATCTAAAGATTGAATAGTAGTACCTTGGAGGAACAAACTGGTACTAAATGTATATATATATCTGTGCCTAAATGATACATATTAGGATCTTTTAAAGGGGTAAAGTCACAGTGACAGCTTTCCCTGGCACATTTGTAGCATTTGGATAGATGTTTGGATAGCATTTTAAAAATTATGTGCACAATTTTACAGCTTTATTCACTTAACAAATGAAGTAACAGAATACTTAAAATACTATAAATAATCACATTTCACTTCAGAAAGCAGTTTGCCAGACCATTATTGCTACCGGTCTAACTATTTGCCAGCAGTGGCAGATATTTGATAAAATTTTGCCAAAGAGCTGTTTGCCAGTAGATGCAAACTGCTCGTTGTTGGCAAGGTTTGCTGCAAGTTCACTAGCGGCGAAAACGGCAAACATTTGCCGCAAGCTGTTTTGTTTCCTGCAAATTTACTACAAATTAGCTGCAAGCCCGCTGCAAACAAACAGAGGTTTATCTTAACGTATAAATAAATACAAACAAATATTGAGATCATGTAGGCGCATAATATGCATAAATGCGTCACCGGTAGCATGGAATATTACTATTTTATAAAACAGTTCTTTCTGGTTCTTGAATCTGATTTGCTAAGAGCTATGCGATATTGTACTGATAACGGCACAGTAACCGCTTCACCTTTCGTATCATTCCGCCACCTAGTGAATGGAGGTCCTTAACAGACTCATCTCTCAATGGAAAACACAGACGCGCTGTTTTTAAACACTCTCCGTGTGTCTTATTAGTTCACTAGCTCGTAAATCAGTCGGTGAATCCCAATCGGAAGTTATTATTCCGTTAAAGATCAGCGCTCTTGGATTTTACGTTAAACTTAATGTGATTAATGTCTTGTCACATCGTGTGGACACTTGGAAAGAGGAATGTAAACACAGAGCTATATCTCTTATCAGAACGCGAACACACCGTGGAACTGCAGGTAAGCACCGCAGCTTTTAAATGTGGACATTGATCATTTATTTAATCGCGACGTGACTATTAAAACATGTTATGAGAATATCGCCACTGGTATATTTATAAGCAGCATGCAAAAACATCTCTCTGACACTTATAAAAAACTGTTTTATATAGTACTGACAAGAACAAAGTTTAATAATAATCGAGTGCTCGTATCGCGTTAAGAGTAAATGGGAAACCAATATTAACATTATACAAGTATAGTTTTATTCACATTTACCTCGCGCCAAAACAATAACAACACAAAAGACACTAAATATGAATAAGAAAACAAGTAATATTTTTTTTATGACACCAAATACTGCTGATTTGATCTCATTTTGACCATCAAAAACAAACAAGGCGAATATCAGAGCCAGGGAATCCCTGTCAGAGATGTAGCCCAGAAAGGGCGGTGGTCAGCGGGGCGAGTGAACACTGACGTCCGCTCATGCTTTGGTTCTCATACGTACCGAATCTCACTAAGCAAACGTTCAAACAGGCGCTATCTTTACTAATCGACTGTAGATTTAAATATAATACATATATATTCTCGACTGAACTAATCTTAAAACTACACTTTGTGACCAAGAAACGTTCATATAAAGAAACGCCTATCCGTCCAATGAGTTATTATGAGATTCAAAAAGTGTTACCTGTCATTCTGGCAGCCCTCAAATCTGTGACGGAAGAAGTAGTTCTCAAACAAAGATGCTTTTAAAATCAATGGAAAACACAGACGCGCTGTTTTTAAACACTCTCCGTTGTTGTTTTCTAGTTTTCGTTTTTCAAATGTGTGTCGTCGAACTGTTGTATAAAAGCAATATCGCTCTCGGAGTCGTGTGATATAGCTCTATATCATCACGGCTGTGATTGCCTCTTGCCTAATCACAGCCGTGATGATATATAGCTATATCACACTCCTACTCGAGCGATATTGCTTAAGTATGTGCGTTTAAAGCCATAATACTCTAAAAACAAAAAAAGTTTTTTTTACCTAGTGTTTGGTATAAAAGGGTTTATATTTCACCCTACAAAGGGGTTAAAACCACCCAAAATTTTGGACTGAAACATCCCAGCATTGGATAAATTACAACCCAACCAGTTGGATTCACCCCTTTTTAATCCAACCCTGGATTGAAAATAACCAAGTGTATATTCAACCCAGACTCAAGGCAAGTCATGTTATAGTAACGAAAATTTTGATACATTTTTTTGTGTTTGGTGTCTCTGGAGACAAATGTCTTTTTCGTCCTTCCCAGCACGAAGTTCTATCATTGGCTGTTCGTGTCTGTGGCACGTCTTTCTGTATCGTGTCATTTTATATTTTGTTTTCTCATTGTTGTTTTCTTTTTTCCAACCATTGTCGCTTGGGGTTTGGCTTAGCATCACGACTTCCTAACCCAAACCCCAACTCTAACCCCAACTCCAGGCAAGAATAGTTTTAAAAGCGGATGAAAAACATGTAGAAACCAATGCATAAAATTACATCCTAATGCAAACCCCGAATCTAACCCCAACCCCAAGCGACAATAATTTAAAAATAGGAAGGAACGATGAGAAAACAAAATATAAAATGACACGATAAAGAAAGTCGTGCCACAGCACAAACAGCCATTGATAGAAATTCATGCTGGGAAAGACGAAAAAGACATTAGTCTCCAGAGACACGAAAAACAGCGGAAATTCGTGTCATCAAACATGAATAAATTAATCAACTTTTTTACTACTATAACACGATTTGCCTTGAGACTGTGTTGGTATATTAAAGTCGCCATAAAACAAAAGTAGCGATTGTCTTATTTTCCACGTGGTAACGTATATCCAAGTGAAACGGGTTAATAAAAGGTGGGCTGGACTTGAATTCATCCATCGAGAACTGATTGGATCATATTGAAGATGGGTCATGTTGCTATTTGTTAATCGCTGCAGTGTTGTTTGGTATTTTGGGTTTTTGATTTAAGATTTTGAGGGCACATGAATAAAAAAGTCAATTGTAAAAAATACCGCAATATTTCAAAACAAATGACAGTTTTTCATTTCAATATCATTGCAACTTTAAAGTACTTTTTTACTGTATGTATATGCAGCTGTTTGCCAGAAACTTACTGTAGTTTTAAATTTATCTCATTACAGAATAACTATAAACTATAAAATAACAGCCTCTTGCTAAGCATTCTGGGAACCAGAAATCCTCATCATCTTTTTAGATTTTGGTTCCTATAATGCTTTGCATGAGGCTGTTATTTTAGTTTTATTATGTAAAGATAAAGACTTGTTAATGTTTAAAGAGCACCTATTGACCGATTTACGTTTTTAAATTTCCTTTGGTGTGTAAGTGTGTAGTAGTACATATGTGTAGTAGTACGATATGCAAAAGGTACAAACCCCAAAGTAAACGATGATGCGAGTTATCGTCTCCACTACAACAAACACACGGATTGCAGGCAACCATTTACTTCCTGGGATTGGTGATGTAGACAAGACCGACATTATCATAATTGCTCCCGTTTCGGACTTACAGCCAGTAAATTAACTCCTGTTAGCACTGCATTGTGACTGAATCTTTTAAACATGGTAAGGAGCGTCACATTTCCTGCTGACTTCAGAGGTATTCAGGCCAATCACAACGTACAGATTAGCTGGCCAATCAGGGACACAGAGCTCTTTAAATCTGTGCGTTTCAGGAGGAGAGTGACATCTGGAGCTACAAAAATGTACGTTATGTAAAAAATAATGTTTTTAACCATAAACACATTGTATTATACCAAATACACACAATAACATTTTTTGGCAATAAAATAGGTGCACTTTAATGTTCATTTAATTTTGAACATACTGTTGCCAGTACTGTAAGACATATTTACAGTGATTTGATTCTTTTCTGTACCACAGTACTTCCACTATACTTTTTTTGTAAAGCACAAAAGCAGAAATTGTTTAAAGTAATACATTTTACTTTAATGTTTTCCATTCAGTTACATTTCTTCCTGTTTTTATGCACCGTACACTTATGATTCACCTCTGCTAGTAGTTTCCAAGGTGATCCATCATGCATGTTTGTGTGAATATTTTTTTGCTGTCTGTACTCATTAATTTCAGTGTTTTGAAAACAAATGTTTAACACAGGCTGTAACACACCCAACACAGACCTGCATGTTTAATTGTGATGTATATAGACTACAAAAATACAGTTATCAACATTGTTATAGTAATGCATTGTTAAAAAA
Source organism: Misgurnus anguillicaudatus (assembly GCF_027580225.2). Taxonomy (NCBI): domain Eukaryota; kingdom Metazoa; phylum Chordata; class Actinopteri; order Cypriniformes; family Cobitidae; genus Misgurnus; species Misgurnus anguillicaudatus. The sequence goes on along the minus strand of NC_073350.2, from coordinate 26,993,482 downwards.
CATACTGTTTTGCACAGTAAACCACTAGAGAAACCCAGGGAACAACCGTCAGAGATGTTTTATCACATCTCAAACAGTTTATGTAAATATCTGCTTGTGACCTACATGTCTTTACAGCTAATATTTTAAGTATAGCTCCAGCTATGCCAGAAATGGTTTTGCAATTGCAGAGAAAACTTCAAACAAACATCTTGACTGTCTCTCTCTTTCGCTCGCTCTCTCTCTTTTCCCATCAGCATTCATTTCTCTTAAGCAAAACACAGCTTAATATTTTGTCTCCAAAATAGCACATTTACATACTGTTTTAGAGGTAATGGGGCAAAAAGCTTGACGCTGACACGCAGACAGTAAATGAAATGAACTATTAGCCGTTTTCTGTTGACGCGGCCGTACCTCATTTGTGTTGCATTGCATAATTGTGTTTCGCACTTGGCATGAGGATATGAGGCTTTATTTATACTAAGATGACAACTTTGATGAAGAAATAGTCTATCTTTGCAGAAATTAAAGTTTAAAGTTTGAAGAAGAAAAAAGAGTTAAATAAGCTCAGGCTTACTGTAATGCATTTTGTGCAGGTTTGGCAAACTAATTGAATGTACTTTAGTTTTGTGATTGAGGGTTTTATGATCTAGAGGCAAAGCTGTGTCTGCCAGTGCAGTTATGGCTCCAGAGACTCAAGTCTAATCAAAATGGGTTTGGTGGCATAGCCCTTCAGCGCTGCGATATCTCAACAGACACTTGTGGGTTTAAGCCATCTGCCCTCAATAATACACCCACCACGCGCGAGCTAAAGCTCAGCTACTATACCGCATTACTGCTCACCAACACCCGCTTTAGAGTTTAAAGGCAAAGAGAAGTCCAAACCCAGACAGACCGGCTGAGCTTTTGATATCAAATGGAAGCCTGGAAATTGAAATGCAAGGGTTATAGAGGATTATATTGCAGAAAAGAGCAAACTTACACACAGATTTTTTCGATGAACCTTAAGTCGGCAGAGAAACAAGTCTAAAGTAGAGACCAGTGTCTTAATCATATTTAATACTGCAGGATCACTGTTAAGGTCGTTTTGAGATTTTGTCTCATGTGTTGGAATTATGTGTTGAGCATAAATGAATTACTGACATGAAACACTTTTTGAACCCTGGTGTTTTGTCATATAACACACATTAATTAATCACAAATTATTTTAATATATAGATTTAGTTTAATCATTTAAAAAATATATATATATATATATATACATATATGTTTTTATAACATCATATTAATTAAGAGACTACATTGAATTTTTTATAAATTCATTGTCACACAGATATTAAGCAAATACATTAAAATGTATGTTCAAAACTGTCTCCATACCTTACTCCAGTGATTCTCAAACTGCGTGGTGGGTCCCCCTTGAGGGGCACGAGATGGTGCCAGAGCCACCCCCCCCCCCCCCCAGTTTTATACGTCAATTTATTATAAAATTTAGCTCAGAAAAATATAGCTACCAACCAATAGCAGCAATACCTTGTATCACTTAAAAGGGACATAAATCTGCATTTCCATGTTTAAGTGCTATAATTGGGTCCCGAGTGCTTCTATTAAACCTAGAAAATGTGAAAAAGAACAACCCAGTAACTTAGTTTTGGTAAACCATTCTCTGCAAGCATGTTAAAAAATGGGTCATTGAAATTTGGCTCCCCTTGTGATGTCAGAAGCGGATCTTATTGTAATAATACCACCCGTTAATCGGCACTATCCCACCCTGGCACTGCCATTTAGTGCAGAGAAGTAGAGAGAGAGAAAACAATTGACTGAGTTTCAATTTCAACAAACCACCATTATGGCGATCAGTGTTTGCATTTTATCAGCTCATTTGCATTCAAAGGACACACCCAAAAACGGCACATTTTTGCTCCCAAAGTGCATAATAAGTTATCTCTATGGTATTTTAAGCTAAAACTTCACATGTGTACTCTGGGGACACCAAAGATTTATTTGACATCTTTAAAAAATCTTGTGAAATGTCCCCTTTAATAGGTTTGGTTTAATTCAAATTCTATGTTTAAGATTGTTTTATGTCATGAACTTTCATGTGGGGGTGACACTTTAGCTTATACTTTTATACAGTTTTTAATACTATATCATTTTCTGTATTTTAATTTATATTCTAATAAAGAGACATATAAAGATAAATAATTATATATACAAACTATACAATTGCAAAAACAACACATCTAATGGTAGCATTGGAAGACTTTTGCACAGTACTGTATATTTGAACTGCTGTATTTATTAAACTGTCCTTTACGAATTAAAACTGTAACCTAAATTGCAATGTTGATTTAAAAATGACAATAGAAATTCATCAGCTACCTATGCTAAAATTTGCTCATTATTATTTTTTTGCTTATAATTTTACTTATTAATTAACCAGATTATTAATTATGCTATTATTAAAAGTTTGGCTTGACTTAATTTGTTATTCCATAAAGTATGTGGGAGTTCTCATCTTTCTCACTGTGGGTGGCTAAATTTAGTCAAATTGGATAAAGAAACCCCCTACATACTGTAAAATCAAAAGTCATCAACCTTTCTCATTTGTTGCTGTGAGCATTTTTAGGTATTTTAGTTCTGCCATGGATTTTTGCTAAAATTGATATTTACATATCAAATAGTGTACATGTCACATACACTGATGCATATATATTTATTTATCCACATACACCGTCTTAGGGTGGCCATTCGTGCCAGTTCCGCCTGACACGTCCTGAACATGTTTTCGGGTTCGTTCTCCGGAAGTCGCGTTGCTCGACCGCATACGTCATCGAGGTTCTCACATTTCAGTTAAAATACATTAGAAAATTAAGATTTATTTCTTTTAAGACATACAATCATTATAGTTTCATTCTTACCTTGAAATGTAACGGTTGCTTTTCTGAAATTAAACCTGAAATATTAAACCTTGATGACGTATGCGGTCGACCAACGCGACCTCCGGAAAACAAACCCGAAAACATGCTCGGGACGCGTCCGGCGGAACTGGCACGAACGGCCACCCTACACTGTCTGTTTCTTTCTCTCTCTCTCTCTCTCTCTCTCTCTCTCTCTCTCTCTCTCTGTGAATCTGTGCTATTGGCATTGTTCCTGAGTCATGCCCATCACCTTCTGTAGTCGCTCTCTCAAGTGCCAGATGTGCTCTCCTGAAGATCTGCCAAGCCTATTGTGTTGGCACAGCAGGATCTTATGGGAAACACTGTGTGTGCACCTATAGTCACGTGTAAAAGTAAAAAAGTAAAAAGTCAATGCACATTCATGATGTGTGTTTTTTCTGTATATGCAGTATAGGGTAAATGTTGACTGCTTTGTAAGTCTGACACATAAGTGTTAATGTACCTTTTTTATATCCTTGTACTATGTAAAACTTTTAAAATTTAAAATACTTCAAATTTCTTTTCCAAAATTGTATCTTAATATGAATCTCCTTACTGCCTGCTGTGTTCATTCTTCTTAACCTTAAAATAATTTAAGACTTAATTTGTTTGAAATGTTTAACATAAGCAGCAACCAAAACACAAAATTTGGGAAAGTTGACTTTGAAATATGCACTAAAGTTGTTGTTAAAACTTTAGGCATTAAAAAGTTTTCATTTTACGAACTGCATTCTGGTACTGTTATCTTCATGCAAGTATTTGGCAACCTGATCTCACAGAAAACCATTTTATTTTGGTCATTGATTTTGTATACATTTGTAAGATGTGAGTTATGCAAAACAGGAGGTTATCAGAAAAACAAACAAGAATGAAGCTATATCCCTAAATGTCGCCAGGACCAAAAACACTTGAACATAAAATGTATGAATAAGGATGTAGTGAGCTGTATTAAATCATATGAATTAGCCACCAGTGTTGGGGAAAGTTACTTTTAAAAGTAATGCATTACAATATTAAGTTACTCCCCAAAAAGTAATTGCGTTACTTAGTTACTTTTCATGTAAAGTAATGCTTACGTTACTTTTTAGTTACTTTTGCGTTACCTTTTTTTTTTGGCTGAGGCTTGATCTCTTTTAGACCTTGGAGGTGTTTTTTATGACATTCAGAAATTGCATATTTCATCACAAAAATGTCGAGCTTTGTCCTGCCATGTCAGTTTCTGACTCAAACGGTTCCCACACAGGCGTGTACGCATAGAGTGCATAATGTGACTACGTTACGTTTAATTCAGTCCATATTTTTTTAAACTAATTAATTAAACTAAAAAGTAACTTGCATTACTTTTTTGAAAAAGCAACTCAAATATTAATGTGTACATTTAAAAAGTAATGCGTTATTTTACTCGTTACTTCTGAAAAGTAATATTATTACGTAATGCACGTTACTTGTAATGTGTTACCCCCAACACTGTTAGGCACCTTGTGAAAAGTTACAAATTCCCATGAGATTGTTATAACTTGGACAAAACTGTATTCTTTTATACAGTAAAATATCTTTTGAAGCCTTCATGTCGGGAGTGTGGCCATGACACCTTTAAATACTGCCTTTGTGGACATCACTCTGGGTTTTAAAACAGAGAAGGAACTGCATAGACACAAACACAAGATCATAAACAAATAATGTCATGCACTAGAGGACAAATGCAATTCCATTACATGCAGATGTGCTGGTGAAGGATCCGCACAAGTAAACACACAGTCTCTCTCTCTCTCTCTCTCTCTCTCTCTCGCACACACACATCCTTTGATGAGTTAAATCCTCTGCTGTTCCAGTCCACGAGAAGAAAGTAAAAGTGTGTCCTAAATGATTGGCTTATTTGTGCAGAAAACAGACTCTTTCATTTGCTTAACTCTTCCACAGTGCTTTGTTGTGGCAGCAGCTTTAATTCGGATCTGTAAACAGGTTAACTTAGTCAGCGAAGAGAGAAAGAGGCAGAGAAATGAAGTACACCACGCTACATAATTAAGTCTTAAATGCTCGACCCTATACTTTCTCAGTTTTATGAACAGTAATTAACCTTTCCTATACACACACTCTTTCTATTGTACACTTCATCCTTTTTGTGTAGGAGAGAATATGCTAGATGAGACGTGATGTTTATTACTCTGAATTTGTTGTATGCTGTTCAATAGCTCAACCTGAAACAAACATAAACAAAGTGACACCTTTGACATTTCTACAGTACATTGTCATACTGTTTTATTTTTTTTTTTATTATTAAGTTTATCTGTTCTACACTGCATATACAGCATGAATACACCGTTTTCAATAAAGTTAAAGAAACATATTAAAAAAGTAAATATCTTTGTCAATATTATTTGTTAATTTAATATTGATGTCAAATAAATCTTTGGTATCCATAGAGTAGATATGTGAAGTTCTATCTTAAAATACACCACAGATCGTTTATTATAGCATGTAAAAATTGCCACTTTGTGTGGGCAAAAATGTGTTGTTTTTGGTTGTCCTTTTAAATGCAAATGAGTTGATCTCTGCGCTAAATGGAAGTTCCGCGATTGGATAGTGCAGATTAAGGGGCGATATTATCCCCTTCTGACATCACAAGGGAAGCCAAATTTCAATGCGCTATTTTTTCACATGCTTGCAGAGAATGATTTAAGATACTGGGTTAATCTTTTTCATAATTTCTAGGTTGATAGAAGCACTGGAGACTCAATTATAGCACTTAAACATGAAAAAGGTCAGATTTTCATTATATGTCCCCTTTAAATATTAATTTAAATATAACTTGAATAATCCCTTTAACTCAATTGGTACTCCACAGGGCTAGCAAGAAGGTAAATGGGTCAAGGGATCAATTCACAATATTCACACTGATTAAAGGTGTACTCACCTTGAATGTACTGTATAAGTTGCCCTGAATTTAAGTGTCTGACAAATTGTATGTATTTTATGTTGTCCACTATACAGCTGTGGCCAAAAGTGATGTCTGTGGATACAAAATTTGTAATAATACTTGTCCACATAAATCACACCTTTCATTACAGGCTGCGGTGGAGTAAATACAGTACACTTTTTACATGAATGCACAAACACACACACACACACACACACACACACGACAGACATATAGGGATTTGGCTGTTCTGGATATTTTGGTTCTTCTATCCGGCATAGAAACGACAGCTTGATGGAGAACATGTTTTTTCTGACGCATGACCACACTTTCATTAACAACTTCTGGCAAATACGGTTTGCACAAATGTCATCTGCACCAGGATGAAGTGTGTATTTCTACTGTCAGTAGATTGACAGACAGACTTTTAGCCACTGCAGGTAAAATGTGCATATATTGTGGGTCTGTAAAAACATATTAAAGCGATAGTTCAGTGAAGCCATCCGAAAAAACATTTGTCCATCATCTTTCAGACAAACACAATTTTCGTTATTTAAGAAAATTAGCGCTTTCGAGCTTTATAACAGTAAAACAGGGCCCATGACTTTCAAGACCCAAAAAAGTGCATCCATCCTTCACAGAGGTAATCCACATGGCTCCAGGTGGTTAATAAAGACATTCTAAGGGGAAAATAAATGTGATATTCATATTTAAAACTTTATAAACTATATTTGTTGGTATTTGTATTAATTAACTGGGATTTGTATTGCTATTCATCTATAAAAATTCCAACATATAAAGAGTACAACATTTTTTGTGATTTCCCATCTGGTCTTTCTCAGGAAATTTTCTTTATAATTGCCCTCGGATCTGTTAAAAAACGTTATTTAGTGTATTTGGTATAATACAATGTGTTTGCGTGGTTTTTGTTACCGTACATTTTTGTAGCTCCAGATATCTCTGTCTTCCTGAAACGCACTGATTTTGTACAAAGCTCATCGATCTAAAAAGCGTTGTGTCCCTTATTGGCCAGCTAACCTGTAAGTTGTGATTGGCCTGAATTCCTCTGACATCAGCCGGAAATGTGACACTCCTTACCATGTTTGAAAGATTCGCTCACAATGCAATTCTAACAGGAGTTAACTTACAGGCTTTGAGTCCAAGCGGGAGGAATTATGATAATAATCGGTCTTGTCCACGTCAACAGGCCCAACGGAAGTAAACTGTTGCCTGCAATCCGTGTGTTTGTTGTAGTCCAAGAAAAGGGACGATAACTCGCGTCATTGTTTACTTTGGGGTTTGTATCTTTTGCATATTGTTAACATAGGCCCTGTCCCAAATGGCGCACTTCATGTGGACTTTCGGTCTCGTGGCCTTAAATTGAGCATTCTCGCTTAGTTCACGAGTCCGTAGGGTGTCCCATTTGTCATTTTTACCCTTTGAAGTGTGCTCAACAGCGCCTCTTTTGCCCCCTTGATGCGGTCTTCAGCGAAGCCCGCACTGCAGCAGGCTTCGCGCACTTTACCAACCCAGAAGTCCTTGTGAAAGAGCAATCAGACCAATCAGACGACGGAAGGGAGGAGCTCACACTGACGGGCAACTTCTCTACCTATTTCCGGTGTGACGCTCGAGTTTGTCCCAAAATACGACTCTGTTGCACCCACATGGACTCACATTAAGGGTCCCTAAAGTCTGGACTACGTGATGTTATCAAAGTGTGGACTCTGAGGAGGACCACAAGTCCAGAGTGTGCCATTTGGGACAGGACCATGTACTAATACACACTTACACACCAAAGGAAATGTAAAAACGTGAATAGGACAATAGGTGCTCTTTAAGACTTGAGACAGACAAACAAGCTAAAGTATCTCAGTAAAGTGAAAGGAAGCAACTTAATGAATCTGTCTCGGTTGTTTTTAGTTTGAGTGTGAATCATAATGGCTACTTTATTATTATAGTTTAGTTAATGCTAAACGATATCCACTATAATATGAATAAACAGGCGAGGCCATAATATTGTAAAGTTGTTTTGATTAAAGAATATAGTCGTTTTGCTTTTGGAATTGTGTAAAAATAGGTCTGACTTTGACTCAAAGTAATATGAAACCAAAACAAGAACAAACAAAAAAAAAACACAGCCATTTCATATTTAATATCTAATGAACGTGGAACCACTTTATTCAATTTTTCACCTCACCCTAGAACATTTCATTTGTATTTTATTAAAAACAGATAAAACCGGAATAGGGGTTTTGTTACCCATGAGACTGCCGTTAAAACTGTAAAATATTTCACCCCCAGACTACATAGGGAATTTTAGAGGGATTTAATTTTTTCTTTACTACTTTTAGCATGACAAGTCTATTTTTCATGCCTTTGTCTTGCCTCACAGTGGACCGTGTTTTCCTCTTTAAAAAGCTTGTTATTGTGTTTAAGAAATCACCTGGGGAAAAGAAAGACTCTCCGGGAAAAGCTGCAGGTGATTGTTCTTTAACAAACCCCATTCCTTCAACCATCTGTTACCTCTACCAGCTCAGTTCTCTTGTATCTCTTCATTTGGTTTCTTCTGTTTTTATTCTTACATTACACACATGCAACTTATATTGACCATTTATCTTCAAGTGCAGTGAATGACTTTGTTAGTATGCCGAGTTTCTTACAATCACATTGTTTGGAAGTGCTTTAATGGTGTGGGGCTCAATGCTGTTCCCTGTCTCCTCATCTATCCATTTATCCATCCATCCATCCAAATTTCCAGTTCAGTGAGCTCGATGTTAGGAGGTCATCCAGTCTGATTTAGTAAAACCACTGATCTGTGATGATCGATGTCCTCTTATTCATTAAGAAACATGTATGTTGGTGTGAAAGAGTCCTCAATTGTACTTCAAATAACACAATTAAAGAGGAATTACATGCTCAAAGAAGTCAACACAGGCTTTAATGCATTTTCTGTGCCTTGTAATATGCTTAATGAATAGCGTGCATTCTTCTCTTTATGCACATTATGCTAAAGTGTTTGCTTTTTTGATAATGCTTTTTTATTAAATGAAATTTTGAAGGTTATTTGTCTTTTTCATTAACTGCCAGATAAATGGTCTATATTACTTTAAATATGATGTTGTTAAGTTTGTGTGTTTGTTTATCTTTTTTTAATGCTTTAAGTTTTTGTGTTCCTCCACTGCTCCTGCATCTGTGGTGGTGTCTGTTATGTGAGTATTTCTCACCATGTCTTTTAGTTTTCCTGGGTCTTTGCTTCCTGCAAAGTGGCCTTCTTATCCCTGTTGACTGTGCTAGGCTGACATTTCACCCCTGATCGATGGCCGTTGTCGCCCTGGTCTCTCGGGACCTCACCAGTCAGTGAAGATGCGACCCCGAGGCTCCACCAGCAAATCCAGCAGGGTTAGGGAGGGTCAGGAGGGCAAGAAAGCCTATTGTAAAAAGTCACAGGTCAAAAAAATAGTAACAGTGCTGGAGTGAATTGCCTGCCTCTGCAGATTCTGCTTTTGAAGAAGATTGAACTATTTTGTCCTTTGTATCGCCTTTAAATGGCAGCATATTATGTCTACTGGTTACTTATAGTTGACTCTGCATATTATAATATACATTTCAATTTTAACAGTATGGTACAGCCACGATGTATCTTTATTTAGATATGGTGCAGATAAAGTCATAAGAAAAGATTAGAGCCGTAAAGAAACTATTTGTTGCACGATGATACCAATGACAATTTCATTTTACCTCTCCAGATCTGTATTAAAGTAAATATTACCAGCTCGCTCATGACTTTCACGTCTAGGTTTGCATATTAAACTGAAGCAACGTATCCACCTCTATATTAAGCTTTTGCATACAGTAGTGAATTGGCTTGCAGCAAATGGCAGGTGACATTTGGAGAAGTGCCCAGAACGTTTAAATATATCACACTTTCAGCACAGCTGTTGAACTATTAACTGGACTCTGAGGTAAAAAAGGTTTTCTTAAAAGCAGAGCTAATGTTCTATCATTGTTCACCTTCGGTTAATATTTCCATGTCTGGGTTTAAGCGCCATCACTAAAAGCAAAGGTCACTGTCCTTATGATTCAACTGAAAGAAAAGATGGATTAAACCCAGCAGAAGTGGATCCTTTTAGCTTTCCCACTATATCTTATACTGTCAGCTGATGTATTGCTAACCCAAAATGAGCCAAAAATGCCAAAAATATGAATAACACTATTCTGACTTTTTTGTGGCAGTCGTGGCCTAATGGTTAGAGAGTTGTGCCTGTAACCCCAAGGTCGGAGTCTCATTTCTGGCAGGTTGGACTGAGGTGCCCTTGAGCAAGGCACATTTCCCCAAATTGCTCCCCAGGCGCTGCACTGATAGCTGTGTAATGCTCCAGGTGTGTGTGTGTACACGACTTGTAGTGCACGTGTTTACTACTTGGTTAAATGCAGAGGTCATATTTCGAGTATGGGTTACCATTCTTGACAATCACGTCACTTTACAAATCAGTGGCAATGATTCTAAAGTTTATTAAGATTTTAATACAACAAATATGTAGTTTAATTTTTTTAATGAATAATAATCTCGCATGCGCAAGACTAAAGTCACGTGACTGCAGTGACGCGGATGACGTGTTATCCTCAGACATGTTCACACATTTTTTTTTCAAACTTACAACGTGCGTCTCCCTCAGACTGTAAACGAAGCCCGGGCAAACAAAAAAACAGCTTGGGCGCACCAGCTAACACGTCATTCGTGCCATACGTCATCCGCGTCACTGCAGTCACATAACTTTAGTCTTGCCATGCACTTCACAACAGACGCGGAAGAGACGACAATGCTGAATAAAGTCGTAATTTTTGTTATTTTTGGACCAAAATGTATTTTTGATGCTTCAAACCACACGCGACTGCCTTCTCTGCGCCCATTTATCTAATCTGAGGTATTGAGCACAATGTTTTACATCTTTTCTGACTTCTGGCGCGAACACACGGTGTACAGCGCTATCTGTTGGCTTTCACTGATAAAACTAAAGCGGCTGATCTTTCATTAGTTTCATTTTGTGAGCGTGTAAAAGTTGCGTGATCTTATTTCATCAATTGCGCTGAAATATCAGAGAAAGCACTTACATACATGTACTAAACACTGTGCAGCATGTTTACTTACAACGCAAGCAGAGGACTCTGACATATTATTAGTTTGCATCTGAACCCGTCATTACTCCCGCTTGCGTTTAAATGACAACAAAGGGACTCGCCCACAGCCCCGGACCATCCCCTCAAAAGTAATCAGGACAGAAGCGGTCAAAAGTGGACAAAGGAGACAGATTTAAATACCAGGTGTAAACAGAATATGTCTCTCTCGTCCACTTGTGATCCGATCGACGAAATCACATCTGAATTCCAAGTGTAAACAGCCCCAGAGTGATATAGCTAAGCAGTATATGGGGATGATTACTGTAGTAGGCCAATGGGCAAATTTGGCCAGGATGCCGGCGTACATCCCTACTCCTTTCGAAAGACATTCTGGGATTTTTTACGACCACAGATAGTCAAAACCTTGGTTTAGCCACAGGGTGAGCACCTCCTGCTGGTCTCACTATAACCTCTACCAGCAGCAACCTGTTTTTTCCCAAGATGTTGAAAATAACCCAGCATTTCTTAGAGTATACAGGATGATATGGCTGCTGGTGAAAATCACCTTGCAAACAATTGGAAATGAGCAGAAAATAGTCTAGTTAAAAGAAAAATCCTAATAATTTGTTTGCAGATACTATGTGCTTTGACTTTTTGTTGTCCAGTGCAATTACTAATATTGTAATGCTCACTGTGTACATCGAATGCTGGGAGAAACAAGGAGTTTCATCATTTACAGATCTGAACATTAAACGTATCACAACACAGTTGTCTCCGTAGAAAGTTCCTCTATGCAGAATGTTCTGGAGCAGATTTGAGTCCTGATTGGCTGTCGCTCACAGTGGCCACAGACAGTGTTGGTCAAGTTACTTGGAAAAAGTAATTAGTTACTGATTACTGATTACTTCCCTAAGAAAGTAATCCCGTTACTTTACTGATTACTTATTTTCAAAAGTAATTAGTTACTTTACTAGTTACTTTACTAATTACTTTTCAAAAACATGATGCACGACCTGAATATGCTACACAGTATCAAGCAATAGGGCCCGGTGTAGCAGCCGATCCTGTTCCCCTCGGAATTTGTGTTCCCCTTGTCGCTTTTTGTACACCCAGTTGTTTTTCCTGAATATTTATTTTATACTTTTAATTTTTTTAAGCTGTATTAGGTTGTAGAAACTCTGTAAATATGCTATACCATACTAAAAAATTCTAATAAAAAAAAAACACGCAGATATTTAGGTACCTGCGCCTGCGCTGTCGGCAGAAACGCTTTATCGACTGGAAGGGGGAACACAAATTCCGAGGGGAACAGGATCGGCTGCTACACCGGTTGCATAAAGCACCAAGTGTAATGTTCCCTTAAATTCACCCTTATATTTCATTTAAACTTAAGGTTGCAAAAAAAACCTTAAGCTTTTTCTGTTGCATCTCCATGGCAACAATAGTATTTTATAAACCTGGGTCGCTGTCGTGAAACATTTAACGATTACCCTTTCCTAAGAGAACCATTTCAGGGATTATACTGTTTGCAACACCTTTAAATTATTATCTTACTGTAGGTAAAGGGAATTTACCCCTTAAGTGTCATACTTAAGGTGCTTTATGCAACCGGGCCAAGACCTTTCTGCATAATTCTATTCTTTCTGCATCCATCATCTAAAATTGAATCAAATTAAACATTCTCTGTTTTAACCTCTCGACACGCACTTATTCGTTTTTTTAAGCCTGCTAACATTAATAATATTAATATCAACATTAATATACATCGTTTAAAATGTCTACGGGTTTAGCATCAGTGTATGGTCTCTGTTTTGAGATACATATCATATCATGTAGTAAGTTATTTTGTTACAGAAGTCCAGATGACAACATGCAAAATATAAACGGGACTTCTTACCTTATAACAATCGCGAGTCGAATCCGGTCTGTTTCAGATGTGTGAATAACCCATAAAATTCATTAAATGACAACTTTTGTCCACAAATGCGTATAATCCATGAAATATAGTCTGTTGTTTACATCAGATTTCGCGTGAACGTGTATGAGATGGAGCCGCAGCGGTCACGTCAGCTTGTCCACAAATGCGTATAATCCATGAAATACAGATATATAGTCCGTTGTTTTACATCAGATTTCGCGTGAACGTGTATGAGATGGAGCCGCAGTGGTCATGTCAGCTGGGGGTTCAGGGATATTTTCAGTAAGTTTCACATTACAGTGTGTACAGCGGACGCTGATGTTTTTGTCACCGTTAACTGGGTTAAACTCAAAGTAATGTCGGTACTTCCAAGCATTAAACGCTGCATAGTCTTGTTCTCTTCCGCGCTCCATGTTGTCTTCTCACGTTCAACAATACACTGACTGAGGGCGCGGCGCTCATACGTCATTGTCACTCGACTCGCGTCACCACACGAGAGAGTCTCACGAAACAAAATCAAGATTAAAAAATAACGCAGTAACGCAGCCTGCTAACGGGGAAGTAACAGTAATCTAATTACTGGTTTTGCAATTGTAATCCCTTACTTTACTCGTTACTTGAAAAAAGTAATCGGATTACAGTAACGCGTTACTTCTAACGCGTTACTGCCCATCACTGGCCACAGAGGGCTTGCAGAAATGGGCTCCTTTGTAGTTGGTCTGTTGTGATGCCTGTTCCAGAGCATCTGTGATTTTTGGGCAAATATCTGACATGGCTGCTGTGAGATATTCTCATTCATTTCCGTCCATTATGTATATGAAAGGATATCATTCGCCGCCATGAATCGCTGTCGCTGTACCTTGAAACCCCGCTGGGATTCCCAGTATTAGGTAAGAGCAAGGACAGCCAGCGAGTCGTTCAGTTTTACCCCTGAGGCTCTGAACCTCTCAGCCTCCAAACGAAGTGCTTCCTGTTCCAGCTGGGAGGAAACTGTGCTGTAATGGAAGGCCTTGAACAGTCCTTGTCTTTCCTGGTTGCGATTTTGGTTTTTGTTTCTCAAAACTCATTGTTACAGAACCGACATGTTAAAAGGTACGGCTATAAATATATCATTCCGTGTTAAAATCATTCCATAAAGGTCACAAACTGATAATTGACTCATTCTGTGCAGCCTTAAGGCCTGATTTGTCCTATTTCATGAAGCAGGTTATCGAACATGGCCACACGTATCCTCGGCCATTAGGGAATACGTAGGAGAGGGTGCTCTGTTTCCACCGACTGCTGCATATGTAGGTCTAGGTGATTAAAGCGACGCGTTATGCCCGCGATACATCTTAATTGAAGTGCCGCCAAGGACTTTTTTTAACTCTTTTCGGATCTTCCTTTAAAATCACACTCTCGTTCCCAGCATTCCTCTCTAACCCTTGACAAAAGTACTGAAGTTTTCACACCTGCATTTGCCACCATCATTTTCACAAATGGCAGAGAGGAAAGGTGAAAATTAATGGATACTCAAGACATATCCTTCTTTCACCTTCTCTCTACACAGCCACGGCTCTGATATTCTCCGCATACTGGAAATGCCAGAGAACATCTCGTGGGCTTTCTGTATCTAACCCAGATCCTTCACTTTGCCTGAGAAATAGCTGGCGGAGCCTGGCCCAAGAGACCAGCGTGCCCCGGGTTTACTTATTAAATATAAGATCTCCTACTACTCTCCTTTTCTTCATCTTCCTAGCTCTCTCCATCTTTTGCCTGATCCCTCAGCATCTTCTTCCTCTCGCAGACTGCACCAGATTGCCCCAGGAGTCCAGGCCCAGTGTTTGTTTGAAGAGCAGTAGAGAGCATCAGTGTTCTGGGAGAGGCGCGCCGGGGTGTTGGGGGGAGGTAAGCTGGTCGCCCAGGCTAGATGGATGTTCTGTCACAGGCTGGCTCTGTGATGTGAGGCGCTATTTGAAAGGCCCTGATGGAGAGATAGCGAGACTATCAACCAGCGAGCTTCAAAGTTTGATGATCCCCTGTGATCCTCAAGGGGCAAGACGGAAAGGAATGGAGGGTCTGGAGGAGATAAGTGATGAATAAATGTCATGGAAATAATAGAACTGAGGGACGTTAATGGTGTGATGGTAACGAATGCTGCTGACTATAATAGCGGAGACAGTATAGACCCCTTAATCACGTACATCACTGTGACGTCACCACTCTAGCTGGAGGCAAAACATAAGTAGGAACTCATAGCAGGCGCTAAAATTTGAGATGTTGACTTTCAAATGTCATCTTGTTTTTTTGGCTGCCAGAATATAAGGAACAGCGGTCATGGTTCAAAACTAAAGTTTTACTGGATCCCGGGCAAACATTCCTTCACAGAAATCAAGAAGACAATTGTGGTTGAATGCAACACGGCGTACAGACTGGATGGAGAAAATCATAAATAATGCTCGTTTTTGCAGTGCACACTTCATATCAGGTAAAATAATCTATGCATATGTACTGGTGTGTTGGTTTTATCTAGTACAAATCAGCAAGTTTCTGTTTTATAGGTGAAAAGTCGCCAACCTCCAGCGCTATTGTTTAGCTTAAATGTTAAACAAACATACGGCGATAGATGTGTGTGCCATCTTTTGAATGGTCTCTTAAAATAATCCACATTGCTAATCATAGTTAGCCCAGCGATAGGTTACATTAGACAATAAGCCTTGACAAAATTCCCCAAACCACCTGGAAGTAATTCATATATTGTCTAGGAAATATCCAAAACCTGGTTAAAATCACGAGTTAATTTACAAAAATAGCTGTCACGGTCCTGCAGAATCAGTGACTGTACATACTGTATTCAGACAGTTTTCGAACCTTCTTCTGCATCCATGTTTAATAAATCCCTCCTAAAACGTGCTAGCTTACGCTTGTCAACATTGCGTATGCAGCTCTTTTTACCTCCAGTTAAGTCCCGCCCACCCGGAGACGTTGCAATGTTTACAAACTTTTAAGGGGTCTATAAAGGTATGACGTTTATAGGGTTTAAAAGAAAAAATATCACACAGCTGGACTTTTGACTGTCCGGTCCACACATGCCAAAGGTCCTCAAACCTCATTCATACCTTAATCTGCTTTTGCCCCAGTTCGCGGCGGAGTTAGGGGTGGGGCTTCATTATTGCTTTTTATAATAATCAAACATTTCTGTACAATTCACTTCAAACAAATATATACAAATGACTACCAACCTCATAAAATAGTTACGGATTCCTGTGAGATCACGCTTTAAACACCTACTCATCTAAGCCTGATTTATTTTCAGTAACAATAACTAAAACAAAACAAAGAGAAAGCATTTTTGATAACTGTAAACATTGATATAATTGCATAAACGTGTAAACTTTCCTCCTCTGCATTTATTAAACATGAAAATGCCAGCAAGTAAAATAACAGCATCAAACAATTTTTACTTTTTTTAACTAACTTAATTACTGTATAACAGTTAAATGATAACGGTAAATAAACAACCTGACAGCTCTTGGAAATGAATTTAACAAATCTAAATTTGAAAAAATTCAGAGCTATAAAACAGAGCTTTTTTCCACCCTGGCAATCGGGTGTTTTTCGTTCCCACTGAAAGACGTAAGGCACTCAGTCAATTAGGCACAGATGGCCAGATTACAGTGAGAGAGAAAGAGAGTGAGAGAGAGGGGTGAGAGGGGCTCGTGTTAAACGCTCAGGAACACACTCATCAGACAGCAGAAACAGCACTGCAGGGACAATCCAACATGAGAGAGACATAGAGAGAATGAGAGAGAGAAAACGCATGAGGTCACAGAGGCTATGAGAAGAAAAAGATAGAAGTGGCTCATTGAATATTGAGAAGGGCTGTTGTTACCAGTGTTCATGAGACACGGCCCTGGTGTACTGGTATAGATGTAGAGCCACTAAGTGGATTGTGTGATAGTGATCCAGGAATAGAATACACTCTTGTTTGTTCAGATCTACTGCATGTTTGGATTAGACATTGTCATTAATTTTAAAGGGAAGATTCAGGTTTAACAAGATAAGCATTATAAACAGTAATGTATCTATGACGTTCATAACAGCATAGATAAGTACACTAAAAAAGTAAAAGTTGGATAAACTTATAGGTGCATTGTGTAACTTTTAGAAGCATCTTTTGACAGAAATGCAATATAATATACATAAATATCAGTGGCGGCCGGTGACTTATTTTTTCGAGGGCGCACAATGCGAAGTTCCTCACAACATCTATGTAGCCCGTCATGTGTGTGATTTGTAATTTCAATATATGTGTTTGGTGCCTCGAGTGAACCTGTGTGCATCACGTGTCTTATCAAAATAAGTGCCTGCTGCAGACGCATCTAACCCTGTAAAGCCCTCGGTTGTAATATTAGAACATCAGTTTAACATCGTATAAAACATACCTGTACATGTTTTTTTTTTTCTTTAAAACCACATTTAATAAAAGGTCCTATTGTTTAACCCAACAATAATTATGAATGGTATACTTTGTAAAAAATGATTGTTTTCCTAACGGTGAACATACAAAACCTGCAAACCTGCCTTGAAGAACATGACCTTTTTTACTGGACTTAATAATCAACAATCATGTAAGTAAAATGCCTAAAAAAAATTTCTGTGTTTAGTTATGTGTCTAGATCATGCAGATTTTAAGATACAGCTGAATGTTTTGCTTATATTAGATTTCGAGCTTGTTATGTCAATGTTGTAGTTTTACGAAGCTGGGTCTGAAGGGTAGCAAAATGTACCCGTGCACCTTGCACATTACATGATTTAGCTGAGAATTACTATTTTGAGCTTTAATCCATTTTTTTAAGATTATTAAATACGTTTTTAGGAAATGAATTATTTTAGAATTTGAAAGTATGTATATAGTAATATTTCAAACTATGTGTATCTATATTTATAAAATACACTTAGCTGGTCCTGTTTTCTTGTCTGGGCTTTGTTTGCTCAAATATCTGTTTGCTGCATGAGGGTCAGGTGATAATGTTTTGGAATGTTGGTATAGGTGCTATTAACATTATAAATAGAGGATAAATAAGCTTACCAGTCAGTATTGTGTTAATTCTGTAGAATGGGGCGAATCCATTGAAATGTATAATTACATGTATTTTAACGTTGATCGAACTTTTGACTCTTGTTTGTGTATATATATATATATATATTTCTGCCTTTTTTTTGTTTAATCTACTAAAATTTACAAATCATTTTAACTTAGTATTATTTATCTTGACTAGAGATGAGTTTCAACATCTATATAAAATAGGCAGCATTTTTTTTTTACAGTGCACTATAAAGAAATCTGACTTGACTTGGTGGATTAATGACCTTATGCATTAACATGCTACTATAGACTGTAAAAAATTTGGAAGCTTAAAGTAGGCTGTGCCTGCAGTTGCCATCTTGGCCGCGAGTCATCGCACATCAATCGCGGATAACCAAAAATGGGTGAAGAGGTGAGACATGGATAAAGCTGAAGTGGCCGGTTGCTGAGCCAGACTCTAGCGGCCAGTCGATGAATTGCAGTTTAAGTTACTTCCGCATTGGCTTCATTAGAGAGATCAGAAGGTTGCCCCTCGCAAGCTACCTGTGAGTTTGCCCCATGTAACCATTTGTTTACTTACTGAATCAAGAAAAAGCCAATAAGCAAAAGTTGCTGTGCAAGGATTTTCAGAAAAGCGATGTTTTCTTGGGAATACAGCTAATAATGGCTTACATATTTTTGCAGTAGATCTCAGTAGTGATCTTATTCCCTACTCCCCTTCTAAATTTGTCAGGTCTTCAGATCAATGCATTTTAAAGGTCCCTCACCTCTGGAAAAGTCTCCCCACTCCATATGAGTTCAGCTGCATCAATTGCCACTTTTAAGTCTTATTTAAAAACATATTTATCTTCTTTAGCTTTTAAATAAGTTGTGTTTGCTATGTTGCATGCAGTATTAAATTATGGTTTTAATGCCGTCGTTGTAAAGCACTTTGGGGCAATGTCTGTTGTTTGAAAATGTGCAATACAAATGAAGTTGTTTGCTTGCTTGCACATTAACATGGAACAGAAAGTATTTTACCATCTAAAAAATTATGCATCCTTAATGGTAATATATATTGCCTTTAAAAAGTGGTTAAATGTGAACACAAAGCTAAAAAACAGTGCGGTATTGCTAAAGTCATTTCGTATAATTGTATATTTGAAATAGTTGTTGTTTCACTGTGAGCCACGTTTTCACAAGATCAAATATGTATGGAATTTTTAAAAGAGGTATTTGCATGATTTACTTGTAAATATTCATCCAAAATATCCCCCCAACCTGATAGCCTACTGAGAGTGACAGAGTCACTGCAGTAACAGTACAATGTGACAGCCAAGAGAGTGGATTATAAAAGAGAGAGAGAGAGAGAGAGAGAGAGAGAGAGAGAGAGAGAGATGGAAAACGAGTGTGTCCTAGATAAGGACAGTCGAGCATTTGGAAAGTGTCTGATTCATCGAGCTTGAAGTGCACCGAAGGTTAAGTAAGATTTAAAAGGTGTGTATTTTATGTGTGTGTGTGTAAAGGCCCATCATTCTTAGAGGTGCACACAGGGCCACCAGGACACCATTAAACCAGCGAGAAATGTATTTATTCATGCCTGTGAAACACACAGAGCTTCACACAGGATGAGTCAGCGGCCACGTTCCGCACACATGGGTGCCAAATTCATACATGCTAAAAGTCTGTGAAAAAGTTGAGAATGTGGCACAGGAGTGCACATTTGCAGGCTGGTTGTTTAGAAAGCAGTGAATGTTCTGGAGATCACCAGCTGCTTTGCACTGGACGTCATCACTTGGTGCCACACCAAACACCAAGCTGACAGTCTCTCATTTATGTTCGCACAAAAGAAAAGGGGGGTTAAGGGATGGTGATGCATTGAGCAGCGGAGAAAAGCAGAACTGACATACTGAAGAGGTCCTAGCAGGAAAACATCAGTTGAAAAGTCATCCCAATGCACAGCAACAGAGCGGTTCCCATGGTGCACTGCAGGCAGCCTATCTCTGAGGCTGGAGGCAGGTAATAGGAAGCTGAAATGATGAAGACGGGGAGAGAAGCCACAGGAGCGTCTACTATTCAGGCTCTTCTGAGAGAGGGAGAGAAACGGTGGGAGGAGAAAGGACTTTCTATCACAGGCAGACTTTCACCTGAAAGCGCTGGGTTTGGCAATCTGTGGTCTGGATGAAGTGAGAATGTTGAACATGACAAAGTAGAGAGGGGGAGGCCATGGATGTGATGCAATACAAATGTTCGCTTAAAGGGACACTCCACTTTTTTTGAAAATATGCTCATTTCCAACTCCCCTAGAGTTTAACATTTGATTTTTACCGTTTTGGAATCCATTCAGCTGATCTCCGGGTCTGGCGGTACCATTTTTACCATAGCTTAGCACAATCCATTGAATCTGGTTAGACCATTAGCATCACGCTAAAAAATAACAAAAAAAGTTTCAATATTTTCCTATTTAAAACTAGACTCTTCTACAATAATATTACACAGTGCCCAAAAAAGTCCCCATGCCATTGAAAGTAACCAAGGGGACTATTTTCAGGCAGTCTGTAATATCACTACACCTGCTACAGCCATGTTACAGCAGCAAAGTCCTTGATTATTACGCCAGAATGAGAGTATAGTTCCTAGCCATATCCGCATAGAAAATCGCAACTTTTAATTGTCCGTCGGTCTTAGTACACGATGTAACTACACAAAAGTCAAGTTTTAAATAGGAAAAATATCGTAACTCTTTGGTTATTTTTAGCGCAATGCTAATAGTCTAATCAGATTTAATTGATTATGCTAAGCTATGCTAAAAGTGGTAGAATCAGACCCAAAGATCAGCTGAATAAATTTCAAAACAATAAAAATCAAATGTTTTACTCTAGGGGAGCTGGAAAGTGAGCATATTTGTGGAGTGTCCCTTATATGTTGGGTTACAAATAAACCTATTCTGGGTTGTTGTTAACCCAACCATGAGTTAAAACAACCCAATATTTCATTGAAACAACCCAATTGGGTTAAAAATAACCTATAAGAATTTAGATTGTGTCGATTATTCCCTGAAGACGTCAACTAGAATGCTTAGGCAGGTCATCCGTTAACCCCGCAAGTTTTTCTGAATTAAATGCTTACTTTTCTATATCATATCAATTCACACATACAAGCCACACCCGAAATACTTCACAATGCAGAAGTTGAATGTGACTTCAAGGGATAGTTCACCCAAAAATGAAAATTCCGTCATCATTCACTCACTCCCGCGCTGTTACAAACCCGCATAAATGTCTTTGTTCTGATAAACACGAAGGAAGATATTTTGAGAAAGTTTGTAACCAAATCGTTTGTGGACCCCATTTACTGCCATAATAGGAAAAAAGAATACTATGGAAGTAAATGGGGTCCACAAACGGTTTGGTTACAAACATTTCTCAAAATATCTTCTTTTGTGTTAATCAATTTATGCCGATTTGTAACAACTTGAGAGTAAATAAATGAAGACAGAATAAATGACAGAATTTTTATTTTTGGATATTCCTTTAAAGGAATAGTTCCCTCCAGAATGAAAATTCACCTATATTTACTTAGCCTCAAGCCATCCTATGTGTATATGACTTTCATCTTTCAGCCAAACACAGTCAAAGTTATATTAAAACCATATTTTCAGTCGTATAATGTCATTGGATAGTGACCCATTTTGAAAGCTTCAAAAAGTCCATCAATCCATCAAAACTGATCTATACGGTTATTGGAGCTGATAACTTAAGCCGAAAGTATACTAGGGACGTCCGCGTATGCGCGCCGTCCGCATGACGTCATGACCGTCCGCGTGCAGCCCAAAATTTGAGACCGCGCGGACAGTGCGCGTACAGTCCGCGTACGACAGCGCATGCGCGTGAAAATATTTAGACAGGACACTCCACTATAAACAATTATACAAAGGAAATAGACAGCATTTGCACACACACTATCGTTTTTCTTCTTTAACTTTTACTTCTTCCAAGAACAGAAAGCTGTGGAGCATGTTTGTTTGATTTCTGTTCTTTGTTGTCTTGTTGTTTGTTCTAAACTGTGTTTGCAATGGTGGATGTCTTACTTTTCTTCACCTTTCCTAATGTTTTAATGTACTGTAAATGTCTCCAAATCAATGCTGCCCTGACAGCCTGTTAGACTAATAATTTGAATAAGAAATCATTTGTATTGCGTATAGTGTCGAACGCGGCCATCCGCGTGTAGCCGCGGGGACTATACTCGGAAAGCTGCGCGGACGCGTGCGCGCGCGAGCCGGACGCGGACGCGGAAAAAAAGTATACCCGGGCCTTTAGTGGTCAGCGCTCATACATATATAGTGCAAATGCGCATTTAGCGACTCAAGTTTGATTCCTGTCTCATAGCTCCTCCAGAATTTCATTGTAAATGTTTAGTGACAATAAAAATCTTAAATTAAATTTTTTACAAAGTGAAGTGAACTTTTTGGTTACCCAGCCAGTGATGTTGCTCATAAAGTTCTTTCTAATGTTGAACATAACATATCCTTTAAAATTTTTCTCTGTTAGAACTCAACAAAACTTTTTCAGTCTTGCGTAAACAACATATTTCAGTCTCGGGAAACCCAGTCAAAATAATTTAGTGTTCCATCTGCATAAGTGGATTAACACAAACCTCCAAGAACCGTTTACAGATTCAAATGTGAAAAAAAACTGGAATTAGAAATAAAAAAACTGGAACTGAGATTGAATAAGAACAGTTCTCAGTTGGACCCTTCTAAAAACTTGTGAGACGATGATGGCGCATTAGGTGATTGGCATTATCAATTCTAATTGATGGATGCTGAGGGATTTGTAACTATGGCTTGTAACTAAGCGATCTTGGATACGTCCCATCCATATGCAAAGCGTTCTGGAGGCTAAATTGAATCACATTACATGCAAGATAGACAGTACCTCGCAGGCTACTGCGGCAGATGAGATCGTAAAGCTTAATTTCCATGAGACTGCATGTGTTTAAGGAGATCTGGCATCCCAACTTCATATTTATTCATCGAAACATGGAGACTTGAGCACTTAACAAGCATTCCTCTCCTCCTCTGTTAAACCCATCAGGGGATCTCGACTGTACAGCAGGTGTTTATGTATTTATTTATTTTGTCTTTTTTTGCTCTAACAAGGAAGTAGGGGTGGAAAAAAGAGAAAATGGTTTCTCCTTGTTTCCGAGGCCGATCTTAATCGTTTCCCATCTGCGCCGGCCACTCTCAGGGCTAACGCTGTCTGGCTGTCTGGTGACATCGTTTGGGTCATAATCCGGTTTGTGCTGCTGATAGGCGGTCCAATCCACTTTTTCTCGTCTGGTGACCAGAATATCGATCTACGGTCAACAGCACCCCCATCCTCAACCCCTCGCACGCTCCATCTCACCACTGACACCCACCGGCATGATCAGGGGAAGAAGTCAAACCGACCAATCAAGCGTGAGTCATGGAAAGAAGGCTGAAGGGATATTGGCTGATCGTATATGTGACAGGCTGGGCAACGAACCGTTTAATTACGTCAGTTATTCATGTTTTCTGTGTGCCGTGGGTTAAAGCTAGTGTCTGGCATCCTCTGCAGAGTCTGATATTATGCAACTATAATATTTTGGCCCATAATTGACATACAATTGCCAATGTAATTATCTTTTTAGAAAGTGAAAAAATGTTTGGCCATAGCATTGCATTGCTTTTATAGAACCAAAAACACTATGGATAGTGCAATGGAGAAAATCTCTATGGAAAGAAAATTATGCTTCTGTGAAATTATGCTCTTTTTTTCTTCATCACCAAGTTGAGATTTTTCTGTCAGAGGCTTTTGTAAACATTTTCCTCTTATTCCCCAAAAAATAGCTCTCTCTAGCTCGTAAAACACTCATCTCCTCAGCTTTCATGTCATATTCAGTGTGCTATCATCACTTAAAGAGCCTCGGAGAACTGCAATATTGTTGACTCTAACAAATATAAGAATAGTGTCTGTCACTATGAATGCTTTTCTTGAACACCATGTTCTTTCTGCTTTTTAATACATATCTTGTTTTGGAGGTGTGACTGAAAAGCAATTCTGTGCCTAAATTAAAAAGAATAAAATCACGACAGTGTACGTACGTTTAATTGATGCTGAATAAAAACATTGTATTTAAAGTAATGTGACAAAATAAATTACAAACATGATAATCACTATGGGTATTACAAATAAATCAAAAGAACTGGGAGGAAAATGCACTTACTGTAATTGTCATAACACTATGTCACAATGTAAAAAAATCCTATAGGAGACGCTTACCATTTACAACTTTTTTATGCATTTTGACTATTAATTTTTACAGCAACATAATTTTAAAGGACTGAAAGTGCAAACATTTAAAAAGGTTTAAAGAGCACCTATTGTCCGATTCATGTTTTTACATTTCGTTTGGTGTTTAAAGTACTATTCGGACTATTCGGATAAGAGCTTCTCAGTGATTTTAGTCCTGTCCGAATGCTCCATGTCAGTAATCATTACGGACAATGTCAGTAAAGATTGCGGCAACTTTTACATTCTGTTAAAAGGTCCGGAGAAATTACCTTAGGTAATACTAATCCAGTCCGAATAGACCACACTGTAAAAAAAAATCAGTAGAAATTGCAGCTGGGTTGCTGGTAACTTACCGTAGATTTAAATTTATGTTTTTTACTTGCAAATTTTGTTCAAAGTTAAATGAACTTTAAACATTTACAAGTCTTTGTCTTTACAGAGTAAAACTAAAATAACAGCATCAAGCAAAGCATTCTGGGAAACAAAATCTAAGCAAAAAACAGAAAAAGGTTGATGATGATTTCTGATTCCCAGAATGCTTTGCATGAGGCTGTTATTGTATAGTTTTATTCTATAAAGATAAAGACTTGTTAATATTTAAAATTTATTTAACTTTGAACAAACTTTTGCCAGTAAATAACATAAATTTAGATCTACGGTAAATTACCGGCAACCCAGCTGCAATAACATTGTAATTTCTACAGAATTTTTTTACAGTGCAGCTGTAAATATACACGTAAATTGCGTCATTTCCTTTTAATTTGCGGGTTTCTTTTAAATATAAAATCATTTACTTGCGTTCTAGGCAGAAAAACAAGTCAGTGGCAAGTCAGTTCCTGAATAACACGACACAAACTTTAAAAAAAAAAGTCACATTTACTTCTCAGAGGCACAGAACTGTTTTTGAAACTGACGTTCTCCCCAAACTGAAATTAAACACCGTGTTTCGCGTTTACCTTGCCTGTTTCATGTTGTTTGCACATCTGATATCAAGAAGCAAGGTAATGTGCACGTGACGACGAAAGGTGACGTGCTGCGCAATCAAGTTACCCCTCCCACTTCTGAATGTTTTACTGAGATTTCTAATCCCGTCCAAATTGACCATAAATATAACAGACGTCATGTGGTAAAATTACATTACGCCATCTACCCCTGTAAAACTAAACTCGTCCGAATAGGGCTTAAGTGTGTATTACTACGTTAAAGATATGCAAAAGGTACATACACCAAAGTAAACAATGACGCAAGTTATCGTCTCCAACGTTAATCTCTTTTCTTGGACTACAACAAACACACAGATTTAGGCAACAGTTTACTTCCTGGGCCTATTGACGTGGAAAAGACCGACATTATCATAATTTATCCCACTTTGGACTCAAAGCCTGTAAGTTTGGCATCTCAATTCACCTAACTTGCATGTTTTTGGCCTGTTGGAGAAAACCGGAATACCCTAAGTAAACCCACGCTGACACAGGGAGAACAGGCAAACTTCACACAAAAAGGCCACCTGGCTCAAATCGGAGACCTTCTTGCTGTGAGGCAACAGTGCTACCCACTGAGCCACTGTACCATCCATGTTAGCTAATACATTAACTAAGGTTAACAAAGTATTGCTTGCATAATTTGAAATGTGAAATTAGACCAACACCTTTCTCTCTGGGAGCATCTGCTTAATTTTGGGGATTAAATCCCTGCTAAAAAATCAGCATAGACCAGCATAATTCCCATGAAACAAAATATATGCTGGTCTTGCTGGTATGACCAGTTGGTTCTGGTATGCTGATGACCACCAGCTAAACCAGCACCGGACCAGCATGGGAATTATGCTGGTCTTTGCTGGTGGTCACCAGCAAACCAGCAGAAAAACACAACATATATGCTGGTCTTGCTGGTATGCTGTTTTTTTTTCAGCAGGGATGGAGTAGGAGGGTCAAACTTAATGAAGTGATAAACCTGGACATCATAAAAATGTTATGCTAACTCTCTCATTCTACCTCTAACACACAGACACTCATTCGCAAACGGTCATTTCCTGGTTTAGTAAGTCTTCAGCCACTTATTACAGTAGATACACATCGCAATGTTCCAAAAGATTAAAAAGCTAAGTGCCATACAATGTCCTATGATAATGAATGTGGACGTCTTTTAATAGGCTTCATTCAGACCGTTCTCCTTCAGAACGACAGCCGCTTGATCTGCTAATATCACGGCTTCCCCGTTCAGGTCAGCCGGGTCAGTTTTGAATAAAATTGCTGCTGAGGTCTCATTCTAAAATCGTATATTATCCATTGAAGTGTGAGAAAGTAAATGGAGTGGGGTCTTCATCTTTCTCTACAATAACAAAGCGGTTGTGACAGAGGTAAAAAAAGAGCAAAAAAAAATCTTTAAAGAATTTAATGCAGTTTCGTATGATCGCTTTAATACCTTCATTTGTGTCCGTGTTACTGGAGGTAATTTATCTAACGCTCTCTAAAGGTTCATCTAACTGCACATTATTTCTTCGTTCCTGGCCTTTGAAATGCAATTACGACGACTTAGTTCCACAGGTTCCACTGTGTTAAAGTCGCTTGTCTCTTGAAAGACCTCAGATCGTTACCATGTCTGAAATAATGAGAAAACTGTCAGAGATACAGTCAGAATTCAATCTCTCTGTGAAACAGTAGAGACGGGGTACACGCTTCATGGAGAGCCATAGATATAGTGAGTCACAGAGCCTGACGTGGGTCTCTGCGCCCCCTCACTCTTCTCTCTGGGCTTTTGTTATGTTGAGCAGCTGTGTTTGTAGGGCTTCACTGAGCGGGTTTCTGAGCGCCGGCTAATGGAGCAGGCAGAGGACTGAATATGCTACAGTAGCTACACCACAGACCAAAATAAACCTGACTGTTACAGGCCGAACCAGGGATATTCGACGGGGGGTTCATAGCCACTGGGGTCTCTGCGGCAGTAATGCGGGAGTCCGCCAATTATTGTTTGATCTTCGGGCTGTTTTCTGCTTGGATAAAAGAAAAAACAACATTAGGTTCATTTCAAGCAAAGCTTAAATTCATCCCGTGTGCCTCCCACTTTAAAATTTTTGTAAGCCAAATAAAATACAGTAGTAATACAAAAAAGACACCTGCAAATAAATAATGATTATTTAAACTGGCTAAATATCATAACTAGATACATGAATATACCACTGCAGCTCAACTAGTAGCATTGTGTTAGCAGCACAAATGTCATGAGTTAGATTTTCAGGGAACACAATTACTGATCAAAAATGTATACTCTAGACCAGGGATGTCAAAGTCATTTCAGGTTAAGGGCCGGATGGTAAATAATGTCAAATGGATTCTTGAGCAATTCATACACTGTACATGGCAAGCAATGTATAGCTATAGCTTTTCTCACAGCCTGCTGTGAAGAGAGCCAAGCCCGTGGAAGCGGCAGGATTTTAGGGCTCACGAGCATCACGTGTGGACCGTCTATGCTCCACCTGTAAAACCGTCCACGTTTTGCCGCTTTCCTCATATTTTCTATAGAAAATGAACTAGACACTCGCATACACATCCCGCTTGAGAGAGTTATATGTAAGCTTATTTAATATTTAATAATATCATCTTTCGGGCCGGATTGGACACCTTTATGGGCCGTGTTCGGCCGTATGTTTGGCACTTCTGCTTTAGACACACTATGCAGTAAGCTGATTTGGCCAAATGCATGTAAATGTATAATAAAATTGTACTTTAGGCATTTTTATTAGACATATATGGGTGATTCTCACGAACTTATAAGGTATACATTTTGATTAAAATGTAAATGCACAGTAAGAGTACCAAAATAAGAAGCATACAGTTACAAACATCTCTTCATGTACTATATTGCACATGATTTGAAATGACACCATACAAACCAAATTTTTTTCACATTTAAGGGGACCCTTTTCATTACCGCAACGTGTCCATGGCTGGATTTGGGTTCTTTGACATGGAAATCTAAAATCTAAAAAATAAAAAGCTTCATTGCATGTTATACTATAAACATTTACAGTAAAAAAACATGTGATATTTGGTGATCATTGGTAAATGTAGAGACAATAATAAGGAATATAAATGTGTCCAAGACAAATTTTCTCATCCTCCGCAACAATGTTCAATCATTGTTGAAACCCTCAAGAAACTAACAATTAAAAAAAAAATCTTATTCATTTTTTTTATTTTTTCTCTCCAGATAAAAGTTGAAATTTTGTTTGTCATAGTACCTAGACAACTTTTTAGTTCTCATTACCGAAACATGAGTTTGTAAATGCATATATTTAATGTAATATCATGTTGCGGTAATGATAATTTTATAATGATAATCTAAATAATGTAAATAATTCTACAGGAAATATTTTTTAAATCCCCTAAAAATAATTGTAATTGTAAGATCAGACCTTTTCTTATATGTGCCAAAAATTGAGTCTGGATTTCGTGAAAATCACCCATATAAGTGCCAATTTTACACATTAAGGAACAGGGTTAGGTGTACACCGAGAGGTCCTTCAAAAATGTTGAAGTTGCCTAGGCTTACTCTTACTCTCTCTCTCTCTGTGCTTTTCTCTCTCTCTCTCTCTCTCTCTCTCTCTCTCTCTCTCTCTCTCTCTCAGTTTTAGAAAAAAAAACGACAAAAAAATGAGCGTTCAGCTTCGACAGCTGTGAGCTTTGCTAATGGCTTACAACATTCATCTGAGCTGATTTACTTTCCTCTTATATTTGTCTTTTAATTTTACGCATCGTTGGAGATTTCCTTCTGGTTTAACATGTCTGGCAATGTCGTACACTTTGATCCAGTATTTGTTTAAATATCTTGAATATATATAACTTCTAAAAATTGCACTGTGAAATGTTTTGCTAGGTATTCAGAAAAAATCATCTACATTAAATAGCTGTATTCAGTCAAGGAAATGGTTTAATATTACTAAATGAACGTAACTACATTGAACTTATTTTAAAGAGTCAGTTAAAATAATTGAAATATAGTTTTAGCATGTTGATATTCATGGATCGCTGCAGTCTATTAACTAACCATGTTGACCCATGTTGCACATAAAACTAAAAAATGCCTTCTGGATCTACAAAATAACAAATTATTTAGTTTATACGTACATTATTTATTCTAGTCAAATCTCTATTTATATTCATTCATATCCTCACCATCTCTCCATGTATCTGGATATTTTGCCATGTTGTCCCTGAATGAAAATGAAGAGTGCAACCCTGGGTGCTCAGACGGTACTGCCATCTGTCCAGGAGTTCAGATTTACACCCTAATATCTTCATAACTCTCTCTCTCACACACACACACACGTAGCTCCACAGAAGCCAAGACAGCGCTCAATGACATCTGAAGGTCTTGAGCATTAGCTGCAGGGCTTGATGATCTGAGTGACTGATGTGTGTTTTAAACAGAGGCACAATGAACTCACTGGTAATGGACAGAGAGAGTGAATGAGGCGGCGGGCGAGAAAGAGAGAAAGAACGAGAGTGAATGCTAAGAAGGGAGCATGACAGCTTAATGTAGTGAATGGCAATGTTCGCAATAGCATACTAACACACTTCTCTTACTTCTGATGCAGCGTGGTACAGCATATATACAGTGCACATTATCCACATTTTCAGTATGCTTCGAAAACACCTTGATAACCCACTATATTATATTTGCCAAATGTGTTGTATACAGAATACTGTATGCCACAATGCAATGGGCTGAACAAATGGATTGGGCATAACAACACTTCTTCTGGCATAGTTTATCAACTGTCACATTATATTTAACAAATCAATATATCTTGAAAGTTAGATTAAAGTCAATATGTACATTAACCTGTTCAGTTTTTAAAGATAAAGCGCAGAGCAATGTGATGCAGCACTTCTTACCCTTAAAGGGACACATATTTTTTTGAAAATATGCAAATTTTCCGGCATAATAATCAAGGACTTTGCTACTGTAACATGCAGTGCCGGCCGGTGACTTCTTTTTCGAGGGCGTTCGATGCGAAGTTCATCACAACATATATGTAGCCTGCTGTGTGTGGTTCCTTTTTTCAAAATATGTGTTCTGTGCTTTGAGAGATCCTGAGTGCATCACGTGTTTTGCCAAAATAAGTGCCTGCTGCAGATGCGTCTAAAGGGTTTATGATAAAAGAGACGCTCGCGTTTGCCAGATACTCGCATAATCTAATGCGTAATCACAGTTTACTGTTAAGGGAGTGTCTTGCGTGTATTTTGTGAACTTTTACCATAAACGGTTTTGACCCGTGTGCAGCAGGCGGGTGATTCTCACGAAACCATTGAAACACCACGGCACTAATGATTTTAGCTTTAAAATGTGTAATATAGTAACATTAAAAAGCATCAGAATTAACACAATACTGTGTTCTACCTTGCACAATGTGTGATTTCAACATAAGAATTTATAATTGGAAATTGTATCTCATTTTCTGCTGAAATTCTCATTACCGCAATGTTTCCGGCTGTGTTTGAACAAAAATAACACAAAATTAACACAAAAATATTATGAAAAAAAATAAATGGATGTTTTGCTAGACTACTTTAGATGACAGAAAAAAATATTTACTGAATATTCATGTATAATAATAATGAAGAAAAATTAGGAAAATGATGTGTCCATGCCTGATGTTCTCATCCTCCACAACACTTTTTGAGAACAGTTTAAGCACACATACAGAATTTTAATAAAGTTTGATTTTGAGTGACCAAGCACATGGACCAGTTACTTCAAGATGGCTACCAGGTAAGATCATTTTTTTACAGTTTATTTGAAATATTGTCTTGTCAGAATGCTTACACGACATTTTGATTATCATTACCGCAACAGATGCTTATTAAATGTTAATTTAATTAATAGAAGCATAATACTTTGATTTTAAATGCATGTGCAGGATCTCCAAATTATGTTCTTTCAGGTTTGTCATGTCATTTTGAAAATATGTCAGTGTTGATGTTTTCTGACTGTTGCGGTAATGAGATTTTTTAGGACTAATTTTTTAATTATGTTACAAAAAGTGTTAAATGATAAGTAAAAGTTTTTCAGTTAATGTTCCCATTTACTCCAGACTTTGTTTTTCAATGTCTGGTGGGAAAAAAGTAAATTTAAGCAATTTTTACATTTTCATGCTTGACATTTTTAAAACCAAGTTTTCGTGAGAATCACCCAGGCACTTATTTTGACAAAACACGTGATGCACACAGGGTCTCTCGACAGGCAGACCACATATTTTGGAAAAGGGAACCACACACGTGACACGCCGAACATTTATTTTGAATTAGTGCCCCTTCGATGAGCACTCACGAGCCGCTGGTAACATGGCTGCAGGATGCGCAATGATATTACGCAGCAGCCGAAAATAGTCCCCTTAGTATATGTCAATAGCAGGGGACTATTTTCGGGCAATGCGTAATATCATTGCGCCTCCTGCAGCCATTTTACGGCAGCAAAGTCCTTGATTATTATGCCAGAATGAGAGTATAGTTCCTAGCCATATTTGGCTAGAAAATCGCAACTTTTAACTTTCCGCCTGTCTTAGTACACGATTTAACTACAGAAGAGTTAAGTTTTAAATAGGAAAAATATCGAAACCCTTTGGTTATTTTTAGCGCAATGCTAATGGTCTAATCAGATTCAATGGATAGTGCAAATTTTATGCTAAAAGTGGTAGCGCCAGACCCGGAGATCAGCTGAATAGATTTCAAAACAGTAAAATCAAATATTTAACTCTAGGGGAGCTGGAAAATTAGCATATTTTAAAAAAAAATGGAGTGTCCCTTTAATAAAGCACAATACTAAAACCGAAATCGAAATGAAAGTGTTACTTTCAACGAAATCTGCTCCACAGTGAAATCGACAGCCAAAAGGCAGAAAATAATGAGTTGATCTAAATATTGCACCAATTTTGTGATAATTTTGGGCTGCAACCAAACAATTTTTTTCTATGGCATCGCTGTGAAGAACCTTTTAGGCATCTTTATTTTTATGAGTGTGTGAGGTCATATGACAACACTGTGTCGCATACTACTGTTCAGAATGTTTATTGCAAAGTAATGCAAATAGTTTCAATAGCTTTAAATAGGTACTGTGGACACTGCAAAGTTTTCAGGAGGGAGAGAGAGAGGTTGAGAGAATCAGCAGGTGATGGAGGACGATGGTATCAAGAAAGAAAGTTACAGAGAAGTGGAAAAAGTAAGAAGAGGTTAGGAGCAGTACGTTCTCTGGCTGAGAGGGAAAAAGGAAAAAAAATTTCCTCCATTTCGAGATGGGCAACATTTGGTGAAGAGATAGAGAATCTTAAGATTGGCCGAGGATGTGACTCTCTCGGCTGATTATAGAGCTATCGGAAATGTGCTGGGGAATTGTGTTCTGTCTGTGCTCGCGGCTTAAGCACTTGTCAATTTCATTTCTCTACGGCAAACGATTACTTACAGACCTCTCCGACAGCAAGCTAATGGGCTCCTCAGATCTTGGCAGAGATTAGATGGTAGGACATTGCGAGAGATGGAGCAGGGGCTGAGAGGACATTTTTAAGCGAAATTACGCAAATGACCTCCTTCTACTTATCATTGAGACACATGCCAAGAATGTAGATGCTCACCTTGAAGCTCCACAAACTGACTGCGACCATATACAATAGTGTCTTAAAGGGCACCTATTTCATTGCTAAAAACAACGTTATTTTGTGTATTTGGTATAATACAATGTGTTCGCGTGGTTTATGGTTAAAAAATACATTATTTTCCACACACTGTACATTTTGGAAGCTCAAAAGCTTTGTGTCCCTGATGTGGCCCGCTAATTCATACGTTGTGATTGGCCTGAATACTTTTGATTTCAGCAGGAAATGTGACGCTCCTTACCATGTTTGAAAGATTCGCTTACAATGCAATGCTAACAGGAGTAAACGTACAGGCTGTGAGTCTGAAGTGGGAGGAATTATGATAATGACGGTCTTGTCTACATCACCAATCCCAGGAAGTAAACTATTGCCTACAATCCGTGTGTTTGTTGTAGTCCAAAAAAGAGATTTACATTGGAGATGATTAATTTGTGCGACCACATTCGTATGTTTTGTACTATTTGCTTTGGGGTTAAGGTTAATCTTACGTTTTTCATACGTTCGACTTTCCGTGAGATCAGGCTGGAATAACTTGAACAATAAAACGGACAAATAAACACACTCCCATAGGAGACTCACTTTTTAGGTTGCAATTATAAAGTTACTCTCTGCTGGCCATCGTCTAATTCTCTGTGCTGAGGCAGCAGCCTTGTATTACATTGAAGTCCTATCCACTTAAAATGCTCCACATGTCCACAACGTGCTGATTTCTTTGTATGGCCATTTGAACATGACTCTAAAACAAGAACAAAGAAACGTATGACAGCAATCTCAGTAGAGTAGCATTACAAGATTACATTACCAGCCGACATTTCTAAATCATGTTATTTAGCTAAACTGAATGTAGTGTATGAAAGGGATACAAGAGTTATTACCACCAGTCTTCTCATGGCTGTTGGCCACCCAAAGATCGGGAACTGAATTAAGGGAATGCCACTCACCCTCTTAATTTATTGAATTCTGTTTTCTTTTCAGTGGCTCAGTTAGATTACAGTAAAATAAAAGCGAGTCTTTTCCCGTCCACCTGCTCATAAATAGTGAACTATTTTCTCTGAGCTATAAATGCTCAAGGTTACAGATGTTGGATGCAGGATGCATACAGCAATACGAATGACAGACGGCTCCATAAAAGCAATTGCACCAGATTATACAAGTAGATTTTTCAGAAGTGAGTTACTTCTACTGGGTCCCTAAATGCACAGAATGTTTTGAAGTGTCCTAGTATATATTTTAAACAAGTACATAGTGGATAAAGAATAGAATTTATGCACCACACCCAAAAGGACTTCAGAAATAGAGCCGTTTTAAAATTGGTTTTCCAACACTCTCTCCATCTGACATTGGTCAAGTAAACAAATTGCTCCGCCCCAAACCTACGCTATTGGTTGAGCTGATGTTGGTGTGTTTAACCAAAGGGGGTGTTCAGACAAAGAGGGCAATGCGTTTTAGGCCATACAATTTTTTTTTGTTTCATACTGTAAACATCTCCTTACTATCTGCTAGCTGCCTGTCCATTGAACACATTGTAAAAAAAACGCAGTCTCAGACAGCCCAGGCTTCGCAAAGTGTGGCAAAAACAAAGTGTTCCAGCCAATAAACGACAAGAAGGATTTGGGAGTGGGGGTTGGTCGCGTTCATGACTCGTTTAGAAAGCACGGAAGAGAGGAGTTAGCTATGCTCCGTTTTGTTTGGAAACACTTTGAACTTCAACAAGAAGGGACGTCACACAGATTCGCTTAGAGCGCCTTTAAGTTTTTCTATTTACATTTTCAGAGAAATCAATGAAAATGTATATTATAATTTTATTTAATTTAAACTGTTGAAAATTTGTTTTATTCTCAATAATTCAAGTTTGTACTGTGGTTGTATTTGATAAAACTAAAATTTTTAATTAAAAAAAATTAACCATTATTTTTTGCAAAGATAAATGACAAAATTTGTTTGGAGTTACATATTTTAAATACATATTATAAGGTCATAGTAATGTATATATTTACTAAAAACAGGTGTAGCACAAAAATGTACATGTATCTTGTTCTGTTGTGTTACTTTTGACCCACCTGTGTGTTACTTTCGTCCCAACTGACACGGTCAAAAGTAACAATTCACTACTTGTTCATAGTGAAATTGTACTAAAGTCATTTTACATTTGTTCAAAATTCCACCTGGTATTAATAAACCACACTTGTGAGTTATTCACCACAGCAAAAATATATGTCTGTCTAAAACATTATCTTCTAAAATGATGTTTTTCCGAAAAAATGGTACTTTGGCCCTGCTCTCTCCTATGTGGTGCTCAGATGCGAAAGCTGCTAAATGCCACCTCGGTCAAAAATGAGATAATGATATTGACCGAACGCTCTCAGGAGATATATATTTTTAAACAAATACCTTCAAAAACCCGACATCAGGCCATTCAGAAATACCGGTTTGGTGGGAAAATCCGTTAAGCGCCATGACCATTTTTTAGCAAAGTCCCCTAAGTGCACAGAAGAAGAATTGGATGAACAACAGTGTGTACACAAAGGTGCAATAGTTTTTTTACCCAGTTTTGAATGTTTACTAAATATATAAAAATATTGACCAAATTTGTGATCCTTTTAATATTATTCAAAGTATTATTCAAAGTAACTGGAGACTTAAAGGGTTTTGTAGAGATAAACAGTCAAATTTGTTAAATATCTATTTAATTATTTGAAAATAAGACATTGATTAATGTCCTATTTATTGCCATTTAAGTGCTGAACCTTAAACATAAGAGCCTGGTAAAAAACCAAGTACGTGGCCTTAAAGGATTTCGCATCTGAGCTCTTCATATATAATTATGTATATAGAATTTTAATGTAAAGTCATTAAGGAACTTTACCTCAGGTCATGATGTATATTTAATGAAATAACACAAATGACTCAATCTGTCACTCACCGCATTAGTGAAATAGCTTGACAAGTTTCAATTTAAATCAATGTGAAGTTTTTGGCACAAAGTAACCTGTTTTCATTGTAGTGTGCCAATGGTTAAATGTTTACACCTGGCACGTTTAATCCTCCCTCACCAAAAATCCATCTTCTTCAATCAAGTCTGTTTCATTCACTGCTAATTTGTCTTTCCTCCACCGTCAACCACAGCGATTTTCCTCAAGGAGAGGAATCTTTTTAACGTCTTTCGTCCGGACAACCCACTTTCTAACCCGCTCGTGTGGGATTCGAGATCGATGAATACTTGCTAGCCTCACCATCTGGCCCCAGTTTGTTTTCTTAGTAAATGAAGCTAATTAGTGGCTACGGTAACGACTTTCAGGTCTGTGGGGTGGTTTGTGTTTGTAGCTCCGCCCGTGCGATTCCAGATTGACGGCATTGGATGGTTGGGCTACCCCTGTGCCCTCCTGTATCGCTAATGAAATCACCCCGAGCGCTTGGACTCTTCGAAGGCAGCAGTGTGAAGCAAAGGTGAAGATCTTTGGACTTTGCTATATTGCTGTGTCTGGTTACAGGTCAACGATTTGCTCCTTGGAGCAACTTCTATTGATAGAGAAC
This sequence comes from Misgurnus anguillicaudatus, assembly GCF_027580225.2. NCBI lineage: Eukaryota > Metazoa > Chordata > Actinopteri > Cypriniformes > Cobitidae > Misgurnus > Misgurnus anguillicaudatus. The sequence goes on along the minus strand of NC_073350.2, from coordinate 26,957,063 downwards.
ACAGTTTTACATTGTATCTCAACAAAAGGACGCTTGGTTCCAAAAGACTTTTTGTTGCTGAGCTCTTAACAGGTCTCTTTAAACGTGACTTTTAAACAGTCACAAACTTTTCGAAATTATATCGGCACTCGAGAGATTGTAGTTTCGTTCCCCAGTCTGTGTTCATTTACAGAGAAGCATATGCGCTTGTGTAAATGCATGAAGTTTTCCCAGTCTGTCACATAGAGAAAGGTGCATAGAAAATTTGTTTTAAAGCTGTGAGACACTGTAGTGCTCGAAAAGAAACGCTTAACAAAATTGACAGATTGACAAGTAAACAGATGGAATCGGCAGTCATGTGTACTTAAACACGTTAATTGTTGGCGATGGAGCCAATCTACTACTTTAAACGCTGGAAGGCAGGCCGCCTCGGAGTCGTGAACGCCGTCGCTGGCGCGTTCATCCCGCGTTGATTGTTTACACGAAAACAGTCTTCCATCCCACCCATTGAGGAGGGTAAGGAAGATGAAGCTTGATTTCGACACAGCTGAAGTAATCAGGCCAATAACAGAGACAGCTCTCCATATGCTTGGCTCAAGAGAACCATTTCGGCACAAATCGAAAGAGTGTGTCGAGTGCGCGTGCATGTGTGCCTAATTCGCTATCTAGTCTAATCAAATTCATGCCTAATCTCTCGCAAAGGAAAAAAACACCCACAGGTTCTTCTGTTTTTGCTATCTTTAGTTTAATTCTGTACATCGGTAAGCCATGATTGCCAACCTGTTGCGGGGCGTTATCATCTTTCATCCTAGGGTTCTGATCAAAGCAGGGACAACGGCTGACAAATCCATTAAACAGAATCACTCCTCAATTTACCAGCATTGAAAACAAGGTGTTTGCACGCCAAGCCCGCCTGTAATTTCTTCCATTTAAATCTCTCGCAGGAAATCACTGTGCTTTTAAATTAGACAGTATATCAACTCTGCCGCCTTACGTGATCGAAATTAATATCAGATGATATCAGCGTCGCATGATGCACGGCTTTTGTCTGGTTGCACGCTCGCATTTATTAAAGAGCATTCGCAAACTGTGCCTCGCCTGCACCATTTTCAATAAACACATAGCGAAAAAATAAGGTTGTGTTCGATTCAAAGCGGAAGGAAGCTTACCGAAATTGTGCCACATGCTGATATTGTGACTACTTCAAACTCTGCCCTGATGCACAATTAATTAATGCTTTTATTTGGAACGGCAAAGACACGTTTCCTGAATCAAACTATCTCTCCCTGCAGTGATAATTCCCACAGATTCCTCAGGTACTAAATACGTCCGTTTATTATTTGCTGTTCGACGCCAACCTGAAAAAAAATATAACAATCATGCTACAAATCCACTTTAGTAGCTATTACTGGGTTGCATGCTCTTGTGCTGTCAAAGGCCGCGTACCACATGATGCCACAAACCGAATATAATACGCAAAAGGTTTCTGTTTACGAAACAGAATGCCAGGTTCACAGAACCTGCTAATGCACACTGAACTCAATTAAATTCTCATGTTATCAGCAAAACAACACTGTGTATTAAATGGCATTGAAATTAATTTAACAGCAATCACAGGATGTTCATAATTTACTGATAAAATGCTGGATTCTGACCAACATCATTCTGTTCAATCACAAAAACACAAAAAAATAAGAAAGGAAAGTATAAACGTGCTATATGCAAATGCACCCGACCTGTTTGGGGAATATGAAAATAGACAGCTAAAATAATAAGAAACACTGAAGACACAGAATACAGCCTTTGAATCTTCTTGATGTAATGATGCTATTACATACAGTTTTCTCTCAACACAGTAATTTGGTGCATTTGTTTCAGCATGCATTCAGGTGATAATGTTTGCTCCCCACACACAACAGTCATTACTTTGTACTCCAGAAAAACAACCCTATTTAGCCTCCACAGCCTCTTAATATCTCCTCTCTGAAGGAATGTCGCCGTCCGTGCTGATCTAGCTAATCTTTCAACAGTTTCAGAGGTATCCGTGACGTTGATGTTTGCATAATGGCTTTTATTGAAATCAGGTTATTTTGTCAATAATTTGTTTGTAGGCTGTTCACACACACACAGTTACACTTAATTGACTCAGATGTTTCCTGTGTGTTTTTGTTTTTATTGCATGAAATTAGGCATTATTAAAACTTGTGTATTCTGTTTTAATTATTATTTCAGTTGAATTGTTTTACATTTGTCACCCTGTTTTCTCTCATGATATAAACACTGACATTATTGTAAAAGCTGAAAAGAATGCCAACGCTTTGCTGTATGACAAAGCTTTACTGACTTTGACTCTATGCAATTTGATACAGTATAGTATACATTTTTATTATTTTGTGTGTGTTAGAAATATAGGAGGAAGTGTTAGTCCCCTCTGATTTTGAGTAACTTTGGTTGGAAACTCATTTATCAAAGGTTTGCATCAACAACTCGGTGACAACTCTTTCAAGAAGAAATAAGGCTCAATTGTTTGCACATTAGTGGCGACTTAAAACCATTACACCAAGTTCACTTTAAACTTTGAAAATGAAGGGTTTTATTGGTTTTTATTTATGCTAAATTACTTTCTTCATTCCCAGTTTAGTCTGCATTGAAGACTATAAGTCATGCATAAGCTGACATCCAGAAGAGCATAAATGCATTGCTTTGTTTGTTTAAGCCAGATTGATCTCACGGCAAGTCGTGTTATAGTCAGGAAAATTTTATTAATTTATTTGTGTCCACGGCACGAAATTCAGCTTTTTTGCGCCTTGAGCACGAATGGCTTTTTTGTGTCAGTCGCACAAACTTCTATAGATAGTTTTTCGTGTCCGTTCTACCCAGTCTCACAAGGTTTCGTGATATAGTCACTTTTATTCTTTTTTCGTGACATTATCATGAATTTTTGTGTTTTTTTGTGATCGTATAACAAATTTCTGTTTTCTGAATGATTATTACGTATTGGTTACTCAACTGCTTTTTCCTATTTTCAAACCATTGTTGCTTCGGTTTAGGGTTAGATTTGGTGCTTGCATTAGAATGTCACTTTATGTATTGGTTTATGCTATTTTTTCTGATTTTTTTTTTATATGTCGGCTGGCGTTAGGGGTTAGATTTAGGTTTGGGTAGGGGTGTCATTTTATGTAAATCAAACCCTAAACCGAAGCGATAATGGTAAGAAAATAGGACAAAACAGTTGAGTAACCAATACGTGATAATCACACGAAAACAGGAATTCGTTATACGATCACAAAAAAACACGGAAATTTGTGATAATATCACGAAAAACACGGAAATTCGTGATAATATCACAGAAAAAGAATAAAAATGTACGTCACTATATAACAAAATTTTGTGAGACTGGTCGGTTGCACGACTTTCTGTTACATTTTTAGACATCCTAACCCAAACCCGGACTATAACTCCAACACCAGTCAAGAATAGTTTTAAAAGCGGAAGAAAAACATGTAGAAACCAATACATAAAATTATATCCTAACCCAAATCCCAAATCTGACACCATGTGGCATTGATTTAAAAATAGGGGAAAAAAATAAGAAAACAATACATAAAATAACATGAAAAAGAAACTCGTGCCGTGGACACGAAAACTATTTATAGAAATTCATGCAACTGACACGAAAAAGACATTCGCGCTCAAGGCACGAAAAAAGCTGAATTTCGTTCCATGGACACAAATAAATGTATAAAAAATTTTGTGACTTGCCATGAGATCATGTTGGTTTGAGCAGTACAACATTGGCAACTTTCAACCAATGGCATGAGTTTAAAGCGAGACTTCCTGTTTGTCTGAAACAAGGGTTCAACGTTCGCCTGATCCCCATCTGGCTACAAAAGTATCTTCCTCAATTGAAGGCCTTTTAAAACAGCTGTGTATTATGATGGAATAAAAGCCTTTTTGCAAGCAACACATAAATCGCAAATATTTCATTTTATTACAGCAGATGTGTTACTAGGGCCCATTTTTAAAGAGCTCCTAAAAGCATGAGATTAAAAGTTTTTGTATCTGCTTCCATTAATATTACAGCTCTGGGCAGCATTCATTTTAATTTCCATGGTTGTTAAACCAGCTAAAAATAAAACTGACCACAAATACATTTAAAAGTCATTTTTCTGTAGATTTTAATAGACAGTATTTATGATTAACATTAAATGAAAACACCATCATTTTTTAATATTTTACTATGTTCTGACCTCAACATAGACAAAGTAATACATACCTATCTTTATTTAATGCATGCACTTAATCTTTGTACAGCGCGTACAATGAATGTGTTAGCATTTAGTCTAGCCCCATTCATTACTTAGGATCCAAACAGGGATGAATTTAGAAGCCACCAAACACTTCCATGTTTTCCCTATTTAAAGACTCTTACATGAGTAGTTTCACATAATAACAAAATAAAACTCCCCCTCTCGCTTAAACTTCCGTCAATATTAATGCGCTCTAAGTGCTAAGTGCTCGTCCGCCATACGATATAGTTCGCCATGTTTTATTTTGTTCCACCATACTTACTCGTATAACTACTCATGTAACAGTCTTTAAATAGGGAAAACATGGAAGTGTTTGGTGCCTTCTAAATTCATCCCTGTTTGGATCCTAAGGTATGAATGGGGCTAGGCTAAATGCTAACACATTCACCATGCGCTGTACAAAGATTAAGTGCACTCATTGAAAAAAGATTTTTGCTTCTTGCTGCTATGTATTGGAATTTCCAACGGTTGCACTACGAGACATAGGTGTACATTAACATGAATACAGTCCCCTTTCAGAGTAAAAGGACATGCGTCCTGTATGAATGGAAATGACTCACTGAGTTTTCCTGCCTCCGTTGTCAGTTTGGAGTCAGACACAGTTTATGGAGGGTTTTACTCACTGAGGCTTTCTGCAAGCGTCGGGTGTTGGGTTGCAGATAACTGAGTTGATTTGAATCATAATCACATTCTTCCTTCACATCTAAGACAATGTTGACCTCGTGCCTTGAGATGAATTTCAAATTATCCTGGCGTCTTGTAAACGTACAGTTCAGTGCAAAGAGAGAAACACACACAGACACATTTAAAAGCCATTAATTTCCATTAAGTTCCCTGAGGCTGAAGAGTGCGTGGTTGTTTCTTACTGATTTCTGTATTTTGGCTGCCAAGTCACTCTTGCACAGTAAGCTTATCTACACACTGCTTAAAGACAAGCTCAGGATTAGCTGAGTCTGACTCACTGTGACACACATCGACGAACAATTAGCACATGAATGTACTTTATGTGTATGCGCTTTGTCTGTGTGTATGTACTATGCTTACATATAGGGGAGGTTTCCTGGATAAGACTAGTCCTAGACTAAAATATATGTAAGACCTGTCCAAACTGAAAACGACTTGCACTGACATATCTTAAAATGTGCTCTTTCTTTTTGCCTCAAGATGAACGCCAGTTATGTTTTTGGTAATGCATGTTTGTTAAAACTAGTTATATTTCATAATTAAACTAAGGTTTAGTCCTGGATTAAGATAATCCTTGTCTGGGAAACCACCCTGTAGTGTATGTGTATAGAGCATTGCATTAACAATGCAAAGGTCATGGGTTTGATCCCAGAGAGCACACAAACTAATATAACATACTACTGTTTGGCTCGAATTCACTGTAAGCCGTGTCTTCCAGATACATAAAAGTAAATAAGTGGTCTACGTACATTTTTAATGAATCGTTTTGCTAATGCCTTTATTCAAAATGACTTAACATTTAAAAAAAAAATTAAGAGCCAGCAATGGCAAAGAAAAGTGATTTAAGCAATTTTGAGCGTGGCTTGGTTGTTGGTGCCAAAAGGGCCGTTCTGAGTATTTCACAATCTGCTCAGTTACTGGGATTTTCACACACAACCATTTCTAGTGTTTACAAAGAATGGTGTGAAAAGGGAAAAACATCCAGTATTCTGCAGTCCTGTGGGCGAAAATGCCTTGTTGATGCTAGAGGTCAGAGGAGAATGGGCCGACTGATTCAAGCTGATAGAAGAGCAACTTTGACTGAAAAAACCACTCGTTACAACCGAGGTATGCAGCAAAGCATTTGTGAAGCCACAACACGCACAACCTTGAGGCGGATGGGCTACAACAGCAGAAGACCCCACTGGGTACCACTCATCTCCACTACCAATAGGAAAAAGAGGCTACAATTTGCACGAGCTCACCAAAATGAGACAGTTGAAGACTGGAAAAAGGTTGCCTGGTCTGATGAGTCTCGATTTCTGTTGAGACATTCAGATGGTAGAGTCAGAATTTGGCATAAACAGAATGAGAACATGAATCCATCATGCCTTGTTACCACTGTACAGGCTGGTGGTGGTGGTGTAATGGTATGGGGGATGTTTTCTTGGCACACTTTAGGCCCCTTAGTGCCAATTGGGCATCGTTTAAATGCCACGGCCTACCTGAGCATTGTTTCTGATAATGTCCATCCCTTTATGACCACCATGTACCCATCCTCTGATGGCTGCTTCCAAGTTAACCAATTAAATTGGTTTCTTGAACATGACAATGAGTTCAGTGTACTAAAATGGCCCCCACAATCAACAGATCTCAACCCAATAGAGCCAGCAATGGCAAAGAAAAGTGATTTAAGCAATTTTGAGCGTGGCTTGGTTGTTGGTGCCAAAAGGGCCGTTCTGAGTATTTCACAATCTGCTCAGTTACTGGGATTTTCACACACAACCATTTCTAGTGTTTACAAAGAATGGTGTGAAAAGGGAAAAACATCCAGTATTCTGCAGTCCTGTGGGCGAAAATGCCTTGTTGATGCTAGAGGTCAGAGGAGAATGGGCCGACTGATTCAAGCTGATAGAAGAGCAACTTTGACTGAAAAAACCACTCGTTACAACCGAGGTATGCAGCAAAGCATTTGTGAAGCCACAACACGCACAACCTTGAGGCGGATGGGCTACAACAGCAGAAGACCCCACTGGGTACCACTCATCTCCACTACCAATAGGAAAAAGAGGCTACAATTTGCACGAGCTCACCAAAATGAGACAGTTGAAGACTGGAAAAAGGTTGCCTGGTCTGATGAGTCTCGATTTCTGTTGAGACATTCAGATGGTAGAGTCAGAATTTGGCATAAACAGAATGAGAACATGAATCCATCATGCCTTGTTACCACTGTACAGGCTGGTGGTGGTGGTGTAATGGTATGGGGGATGTTTTCTTGGCACACTTTAGGCCCCTTAGTGCCAATTGGGCATCGTTTAAATGCCACGGCCTACCTGAGCATTGTTTCTGATAATGTCCATCCCTTTATGACCACCATGTACCCATCCTCTGATGGCTGCTTCCAAGTTAACCAATTAAATTGGTTTCTTGAACATGACAATGAGTTCAGTGTACTAAAATGGCCCCCACAATCAACAGATCTCAACCCAATAGAGCATCTTTGGGATGTGGTTGAACAGGAGCTTCGTGCCCTGGATGTTCCACCCACAAATCTCCATCAACTGCAAGATGCTATCCTATCAATATGGGCCAACATTTCTAAAGAATGCTTTCAGCACCTTGTTGAATCAATGCCATGTAGAATTAAGGCAGTTCTGAAGGCGATAGGGAGTTTAAACAAAGTATTAGTATGGTGTATAATCCTTTAGGTGAGTTTATATATAGTTATAAGGTACACATAAATTTAATAAAAACTCGGGAATAAATATTTACGGGAATAAAAAGTGTGTGGATGTCAGGATGTGTTATGATGTCATCCAGCCACCATCTTCAGTATCAGTGAGTATCTCTTCTTCTTATTTCTAACATGCACACATAAATACATACAGTACTGGACTGGCCTGAGGAAAAACAAAACAAACAGTGTTAAACTGCAAACCATGCAGGTTGCTATAAAGCCTTTGTCAACTGTTTGCCAGTCAGCTGTTTATTATCAGCAGTCAGGTGTGTAGATACAAAACAAAAGAAATTCCAGGAAAAGGTAAAATCCCATGGCAAACTCTATTTATAACCTTGCTGAAGTGACCTTTGGTTAGATTTCATTCATCTAATGCTCAAAAATCAACTTTCGATTAGAAAAGTTTCTGGGATGTCAGCAAAGACCAAGGCATTGTTGAGATTCTAATTATAGACACGTAAGATTTTTGTCTCTTTTCCTCAGGAGAAGCATCTAAAAAACAGCAGAGATGGGATTTATCATTTGTCTTTTCTGCGGACTGCTATTAAAAGCATCCTGTAGCTCAATTGGTAGAGAGCTGTGTTAGCGGCACAAAGGTCAGGGGTTTGATTCAGGGAACATGCATAAAATGAATAGCTTCGATGTACTATTAGTTGCTTTGGATTAACGCATCCGTCAAATGCATAAATATAAACTGTACCTTATTAATTCCAGAAATCCATCTGCATGGTTTCCTGGAATGAACTAGGTAAGTTGTTTATACAGCCATTAGTGCACCAGCATGTACAAAGGCTCCTTTTTAGTGCAAACGACTACAGGGTCTCACCTGTGGCTGTATAATGGCTGGTTTCAGTGCTGCAATAGTGCCAGTTGCTTTTCCATCCACCCTACTGAGGTTATCCACCGGGGTTAATGAATTTTAACTGATAGCTGTTGTAATCCCCTGGGCCCTCGAACACTCGCACACACACACACACACACACACACACAGAGAGAGAGAGACTGATGCCCTAAGGCAATGCTAGATCCTTTCACCACCCATTTGTGAAGAAAGACTTTCAAATGGTGCCTCATGCCTACAGATGGTCAACAATGGGTGCAGAGGCCACCCAGTTCATCTTGTCTACAAATTTGCAAAGAAACAGATTTCCTTAATCAGCTTCCTCATTATCAAGCTGTTCATGGTCTTTCTCTTCCTGCTGTTGGCCTATTCAGAGATCATGCAGTCTGTTGAAGGGCTCCACGGAGAGCAGTGGAGGAAGGAACGGGGTTTTGAAAGAAAACATGCATTCCTGTTTAGCCAGTAGAATTCGAATGCTTGTGAACAAAACTGCCATTGGTTCTGGGGTGTTGTGTTATGACAGCGGTTATGTGCCAGGCTTGCTGTGTAATTACTTAAATGTATTTACACATATGACTGATTCTTTCCTGTCTCAATATACTTCTTGTATCAGGGGTGGTAGGTCCAAATCAGTAGGTGTAAAAACAAAAGTTTAAAAAATGAACAAATCCTTTTTTTGGAGTGTGGTTTTACAAAAAAATTATAAAAATGCAGATTTTCTCTTTTTATATGGAACTTGGTGGATGCAAATAATTACTATAACATATTTGATATTAAATATCAGTACTTTACTATATAAGGAGTAATTGACGACGGTCCTTAATTATTTGAAAATAATGCACACCCAAGGTGGTAATGTGGCACAACGCGAAGCACGAATAATTTAACAGCCCGTCATCAATTATTCCTTACATAATTTAAAGGACCGGAGTCAATTATTATGCTTATACCACGGTTACGGCAGACTTGGCTAAAATATGCTCTGTTGGTTATTTTAAAATATTTGATAGATTAGGTGTGTGATTATTGAAAAATAATGCATACCCGTGGAACATTTCTTAACAAATCAGAATAAAGCATCCAACAGCCCTGTTAGGAATAATTGACAACAGGCCATTGAATTGTACAAATTAATGCACATCCAAGGTGGTAATGCACCCGTTACACCACGGGTGTGCATTATTTTCATTTATTACACGGCTCTCTGGAATGCTTGATTCTGATTGGTCAGTTGAGACATTTGCAGGTTCGTTCTTTTCAAATAATAACCGCTCCAAAGTAATAACGCATAGCCGGTACTACTTGTATGTTTAAAATCCCTCCGTGCCAACAAAGATTACTGTTTGGCGCCATCTTGTGACAAACACTGGACAACCGCAATTAAGAATGGAAAATTTTGACATTAATTTTAACATGTACGGAAAAAACTAAACATTTAAACAGTGGATAGAAGAACGAAAAACGACAAGACACAGAGAGCTTACTGAGACTGAACTTGACAAAATAGAGCACAGCTACGAAGCCAACACCCAAAAAAATACATTAAAACTTCTCAAAGACTGGCTAAAAGAGAAAAAAATGGAGACAGACAAGTATGAAGCAGAGGAATAAGGTATTACGATCATTTTATGCATTTGTGCAAAGTTTCGCGGAAGGATAAAAATGTTAATTTAAAAAAAATATGCCAATAAAATGTTTCAAATTCATATTCATGTCCAGTTTTTTTTCTTATGTAGCAAGTAGCCGTGTAATAAGCGGGATAATGTAGAGGCAGCACGCAGCCACCGCGAAATAAGCCCCCTCAGTGCGATACAAGACCCTCCGCTTCGCGTCGGTTCCCGATCACACTGCCGGGGCCTATTTCCCGACAACTACCGGCTGCCTCTACATTATCCCTTACATAATTCAAAGGACTGGAGTCAATTATTCCGCTTATACTACAGTTACCACAAACATTGCTCTGGTGCCTATTTTTAACGGTACATTCACACGGGGCGTAAGCGTTGACGCTTCCCATTAAATTATAATGGGTCACGTCATGTGTTGCCGAACCGAATTGTGGATACGCCATTGCTCGCAGCAGAATTTCTCAACTTTTCAAGCGGCAACGCATGCGTCAGCCAATCAGATCGCCTTATGGAAATAACCTGGCAGGGCCAGCCAATTACGTTTATGGTAGACCGGAGCATGTGCAGCGGCCACTGTGATTGGCTGTTGGACACGCTTCAGACAAGCTTCCGTCAAGCGTAAACGTTTATGTCCCGTGTGAATGTGCATAAGACATTTGACAAGTTAGGTGTGCAGTTATTGAAAAATAATGCATACCCGTGGAACATTTCTCAACCAATCAGAATACAGCATTCAACAGACCCGTTGGTATAATGAAAAATAACTTGTGGATATTTTTGGAAAAAATCGATAAAAAGAAATTGCAAATTAAAAGTCCTAATTTAACTATTTTCTCTTTTTATGTGGAACTAACTGTAATACACACAAAAAGAGCATTTTTATATAAAGTTTAAAACATTAAATCTAACATTATAAAATAGATTTTAATACAGTTATATTTCATTATACCACCCATTGCTTTTTGTTTTGTTCCCTCTCTCTCTCTCTCTCTCTCTCTCTCTCTCTCTCTCTCTCTGAGGTTTACTTTAGTACTGTAATTTCACATCAGCATTCATTTGCCACCCTTTATGCGTATTTCTTTTCTTAGCCTAAGTTTGGCAGTGGTGCAAACTCAATTTGGTTCTTCCTCTATATCCAATATTTGATTTATAAATGTCACACTGGCTTTCATTAATGAGTCAGGAATGCCACCTGCATTTTGGTGCTATTTATTTCAGCCAAAGCCTCGTTCCTGTCTTTAGTCAGATCAGATGCACCCACTCATTCTCCTGTAAATTCATTTAGCTAGATGGATTGGTGCAGAAGACTAATACCTGAAAATGTGATGGCAAAAATACATCAAAAAACTTGCAGTCGCTCTAGCGCCACGAGATCCAGCATGGTTTGAAAACTTTGATCTTCCGTAAGGGGATGAAAAGCCCATCTCTTATCACCTGCCTCACTGTTGTCTACTTAACACTTCGAGCCTCAGATGGAGGGCGTGACAGTTTCAAACCCAGCGCAAAAAGAGGCTTTTAAATCAACAAACTTTGGAAACGTTTAGCCGCCCGCCGCTCTAAGAGTGACACTTTTGAAACTCTGGCGTAAGGCTGCCTCCCATGTGTTCAATTGTAGGAACTGGTTTTATTGTATACACTTTGCTTTAAATAAATAGTTTATCCAAAAATGAAAGCATTGTTTACTCACCCACATGCAGTTCCAAATCCATATGCTGTTATTTTTCCGTGGAGCACAACAGGAGAATCATTATGTACTTATTTTGCATACAACAACAGTTCAGGTTGTCAAGCTGTACAAAGAACCATAAACACCATAGGAGAAAAGTAAGCATGTAATGGTTCTGCTCGCTTTGGTGTTAACTCTTTCCCCACCAGCATTTAAAAAAAATTGCCAGCATTTTTTATGATTTTTTTTTAAAGTTTAATGCCTTCCAGAAAATGTTTTTCGTTACATTTATATACATATAATACATCAAATGAAAGAACAGAGCCTCTGCTTTTAAACATAAAAAACGGTTTCAGACTATTTTCATTTGTTCTCTTTTATCACCTCTCAAATATGGGTAGGTTAAGGTTTCTTCAACAATACCAAATTTTAAGCCAAAATCTGAAATAATTATTTTGTGACGACTTTTGATAGAGATCAGATTCAGAGCGATTATCAAACCATACACGGAGTTTGAACTGTGTGCCGAAGGGATTCCTTCTGGTTGTATAAGTTGGGTAAGAGCGCCACCTGGTGGATAATAGCGGAAATACAGATTGTCGGAAAAACTCGTCATTGGCAGAGAAGCGTTTTCTTTTAATTGACCCTGTCCCAAATGGCACACTCTGGATTTTTGGTCGTCCTCAGAGTCCACACTTTGATGACATCATAGAGTGCAGACTTTAGGGACCCTTGATGCGAGTCCACGTGGGCGCACCGGAGTCGTGTTTTGGGACAGACTCGAGCGTCACGCCGGAAATAGGAAGGGAAGTTGCCCGACCGTGTGAACTCCTCCGTTCTGTCGTCGGATTGGTCTGATTGCTCTTTCGCAAGGACTTCTGGGTTGGTAAAGTGTGCGAAGCCTGCTACAGTACGTGCTTCGCCGGAGACCGCATCAAGGGGGCAAAGGGGGTGCTGATGAGCACACTTTTAATCGTAAAAATGACAGATGGGACACCCTACAGAGTCGTAGACTAAGCAAGCACGTGCGATTTAAGTCCACGAGACTGAAAGTCCACATGAAGTGCGCCATTTGGGACAGGGCCATTGAAGAGTTAAGATGCATTTTGGTCAACCCAAAAGAGGGACTCGTCCATAGACCAAGGGTGCCCAAACCCGGTCCTGGAGGGCCATTGTCCTGCAGAATTTACAGTTTGCAGACATTTCTCATCGTACATGTGCATTTAAAGTCCCACTTTAAAGAGCTAAACATTATATCTAGTTTGCGATGACATGCGTGCATTTTTGTTTATATTAGCTCATATGACCACGTGACGTGCTATTTTTTATGCTGCTGAATGATTTACGCTTTAGCACGGATAGTGACGAGCTCCCTGATCTCTGCTTCAGTCCACTTTGCCAACATTTCTCTTTGTGTATAGTAATCTGCATGTAAACCTCTTGTTTTAAAGAGCTGAACCATAACTTCATGTCGCTATGACACACACGTCCTCACTACAGCACCCCCCTTACGGCATTGTTTCTGCCTCTCATTCACACAGAGTGCTTTCCGGGTATCTTACGCCAATTTTACTGGTATTTTCTGGGACCAAAGTGCTGTGTGAATGAGATTCAAAGCTCATCTTAATATCTTAATATATAAACAGAAAAAAAAGGTTCTTCTATGGCATTGTGTAGCATATTTATTATTAAGAGGATTAAAGAGGATAAAAGCATCTGCCAAATCTGTAAAATATGAATGTAACTCATGACGTTTGTCTCCATGATCTTGTCTTTTAAAGATAAACATTTTGAACTAATGTCTTGCCTTTTTGTAAAGTCTTCTTTTGTGAGGTGTGAAAAAAAATAAAAGTTATTAAATAATGACAGGTTTATTGTACCCTTCCTTTACTATACATTTGATGTTTACATTAATATCTTCTGCATGTTACATATTCTATACATAAAATATACTTTAAAGAGTCTCAATAGGCGGTGAGGCAGAACATCAGTTAATCTCTGTGCAGCTCTCTTCTGCCCCTGCGCTCCAAGTGTGAAATCACACCCGGCCTGTCCATGAACCTGCGCCTCGAGGTCAAACGTAAAGAGCATCCACACAGCTGTTTCATTTCAAACGTTCAAAAAATGCCATCGCCGTGGCGACTGAACTGTTATGATTCAACTGTAAGGTCTGTGATTGGCTGACTGCCGCCGGTTCGCTATGTGTTTTTGTTTGAATAAAGCAGCTGGCACGTGCCGGTGTGAATGAATGTGAGGCCCCTCAACACACACACTGAATGAGTAGGAGGAGGAGGAGGAGGAGGAGGCATCGGTTAACATAACGATAGACTGCGGACCCTCGCTAGTCAAACGATGGGGGCTGGGAGATGCAAGGAAATGCTGTCAGTCTGATCTGTCGGTGTATTGTGTGCGAAAACAATGGCAGGCACGAGTGGCCTATTGTCTGAGTGAAAGCGAGACATAAGGCACTCAACCACCACCCACTGCCAGCCCCTTCCCAAAACACGCTGCAAACACTAGCATCATATTCATACATTTGAAAGTAAACAACACATAGTGAATGTTTCTTTTTGAACTGTGTTTATGTTAAATACATGTAGGTTTAGTTTTTAGTTACTGTTGTTTACAGTCTAGAGTCGGGTTGGACAAATATACAGTACTGTGCAGATTCCACCACCAGACTTGTTGTTTTAGAAGTTTTAATGTCCATCCATATTTATTTATTAAGATACAAACAGAAAATACAGGAAATATGTACAAAAAATAAAAAAATATATTTTCAGGACTAAATGTCTTCTTTAGGCATCGTCTGTGTTAAGTGTGACCTCTCTTGACACTAAACACATCTTGAGTGTTTTCGAGCAGAATGAAGTAAAAAGATTAATTTCTTTAAAATTAGAAATTAGGATTTATTTTATTTACAGGGTTTACTTTACATGACGCAACAAACACATATTTTGAAAACACAAGCAAAACACATGACACTCCGAACACATATTTTGAATTTGCACCCCTCGAAAGAGCAGTCACGAGTCGCCACTGTTCATAATGTGAAAGGAAAACTATGAAAACTATAAAAACTGGCAGAATGAAACTTTGCATTCTTTTAAATGTAGCAAGTGCAACAAAAATCTGTTTAAGTCTGATCAGCAATGCTATTATGTATGTGATCAACAACATGTATTGCTCATTTGCAACTGTAAGTATGTTTATCGTATTATTTATATCTGTGTATGCCACATTATCAAGCTTTAACAACATGTTCAACAAATTCAAATACTGTTCAGAATACTGCATATTTCTACACTATTAACTTCAGTTTTCACTTTATAATATCTTTCATTAAAATTAGCAAGCATTGTAAGATTAAATACTTAACAGATCATTAAAACCGCAGCTCTGCTTGTATTCATCTTACCTATTCAGTACGTATCGTATTATCATCTGGCATCAAGGGCCCAGCTTGCATCTATAGCCTTTTTTAATGGTAGCATGTATTCTAGCATGAAGGGTACATTTGAAGACGTATGGTATGTTTAAAAATATTTTTTTTGTTGTTGTTTCTTTTCTCTGGGAAATCTGCCATATAGATTGTATCTCGGACATTAATAGAATACAGTCGTGTAGGTTTTTGATGGCGTTTAAAAAATGTCATTGATCATCTGAAAATTTTTAAATTACAGATGCAAAACACTTTTATCAGGCTCTTATGTTTAGGTTCAGTAATTTAATTTGAGTGACAATGAAAGGTTATTAGTAATTCAAAAGCCTTATTTTTGCAAAAGTCACTTTAGTTATTTCATTGGTGTTTAACAAATGTTATTGTGTTTTGATGCAAAACCCTCTAAGTACACAAAAAAGTCTCCAGTCTCTCTCATTGTCCTTCTGAATAAAAGGCTCAAAAACATGGTTAACATCCTTATATCATAAACCTTAAACCATTTTATAGGGATTATAGGCGATAGTATTTGACGAAAGTATAATACTGTACGTACCAAGAGCATTCGATCAATATCATTATCTCATTTTTGAGAGTGGTGACATTTAGATGCTTTTCTCCATCTATAACCCAAGAAATAAACTCACCAACATAAACCCCACATAGAATGATTGTATTGTGTTTCAAATCAAAACAAAACAAAAAAGATCCTATATGGGGTACAAAGTGAGAGAGGGTGAGTTTTCATCACAATATCATCCATATGTTAGACAGTAACATTTACAGCCTGAGATTGGAGTGACCGTGATGTTGGTGTGTGTGTAAGTGTGTTTGCGTGAATTATGACCGCGGTGAAGGCCACACAGGGTGAGCACAGTGCCCATAAAAATTGGTCGTAACGCCACAGCGAGCTCTGCCAAAGGCGGGGAGTAATCTATTCGCTGTATGTTTGTGTGTGTGTGTGTGTGTGTGTATGCTTTTGACAGCTGATGATTTTCCTGACGATATTACCTGCGTGTAAAATAGATGTCAGCCATTGGAGATGGATGAACAACATGAAATCTGAATGTGTTTAGAACATGTAATCATGGGACAGGGCACAGAACAGTGTGTCCTGACCTTATGTCTTACTGCATGTTCTCCCACAGCACCATCCGTTCAGATCAAAAACCCTCTAACAGGCTTCAAACTAGAAATTTGTTCCTTTAAAAGCAGCAATCCATAAAATTTTTGGCTAAAAATGAACAAAAATCAGCTATTGAGCAAGTACGTGGTTCCATAAAGAATCTTCAACATCTTCAAGAACCTTTCCGTTTCATGTTCCTTTATTGTGAAAAAAGACTCCCTAGATCAGGGATTTTTAAACTGGGTCCAGGGACTACAAGGGACCACTATGAGGTTCTAGGGTGTCACCAGAAAATTGGTAAGTTGAAAAAAAATTTGTTCTTATTTAAATTCCTTGTTTATCTCACTTAATGGGGTTTATAAGGCAGGATTCCTTCTAAATCTGCTATGAAACAATATTTATTGTCAAAATTGCTGCAGTACAAACACATTTGCATTGAAAATGGAATTAATCAAGTACTGTTTTATCTCAACAAAGTATTATCTTACCTTGATTCAAATTCAATTCAATGATAATTTGGGGGGTTGGATTTTGGAAATGGGCCGGGTTGGAAAGTCAGTTGCTTTTAGATATGTAAAGCAACATGCAATTTATGTTTTAAACAGAGGTGGCGATAGTGAGGCAAAAGTTACAGATTGCAGGTTTAACAAATATTTTATCGCATATGATTTTTACACTACCATCAATATTCATAAAACAGCCGTTATTATAATAATTATTTTTTCTTTCCTTTAAAATTAAATTATAGGTCCTTTAGTTAAATGCCATTTAGTACAAAATATTAAACAATTACATGTTTTTATTATTTAAATTTTTGACACTTTTAATCTTTATCTTTCCAAGCTGTGGCGGCCTGTGACTTCTCTTCCGAGGGGCCCGAATTTAAAAATGTCATCTGTGTTGCTCGTCATGTCAAAATATGTGTTCGGAGTAACGTGTGTGTTGCTTGTCATGTCAAAATATGTATTCGTTGTGTCATGTAAACTTCTGCATCATGCGTCATGTCAAAATACGAGCCTGTTGCATATGCGTCGAAAGGGTTTATAATAAAAGAGACATTCACGTTCACAAAATACTCGCAAGACACTCAACTCTGATTACACATGAGATTAAGAGAGTATCTGACATATGCGAGTGTCTCTTTAATCATAAACCCATTTGAAGCATCTGCAGCAGGCACGTATTTTGCAACATGATCCCAAGGAAAGTCGTTTTATAGTCACGTAATATTTGAGTAATTTATTCGTGCCATTCCAATGCTTGAGCACGAATGTCTTTTACGTGTCCATAGCACAACTTTCCTTTTTGTGTCATTTTATGTATTGCTTTCTCATAGTTTATTCCTATTTTAAATCATTGTCGCTTGGGGTTTGGGTTAGATTTTGGGTTTGGGTTAGGATGTACTTTTATGTATTGGTTTCGACCTATTTTTCTTCCGCTTTTAAAACTATTCTCGCCTGGAGCTGAGGTTGGGATTTGGGTTAGGCTGTTCAAAAATATAATAGAAAGTGATTTTAACCCCAAGCGGCAATGGTAAGAAAATAGAAAAAAACAATGAGAAAACAATACATAAAATGCCACGAAAAAGAAAGTCATGCCACAGACACGGAAAAATTATTTTTAGAAATTCGTTCAAGTGACACAAAAAAGACATTCGTGCTCGAGGCATGAAAAAAGCTCAATTTTGTGCCATGGACATGAATAAATTAATAAAAATTTTTGTGACTATAACACGACTTTCTGTGAGATCAGTCTGGTATTTTGACATGATGCATGATGCACATAGGTTCACATGACGTATCAAACACATATTTTGACATGACAAGCCACACACATGATAGGCTACATACATGTTGTGACAAGCTTCGCATCGTGCGCCCTCGAAAAAGAAGACACCGCCCGCCACTGTTTCCTGGTACTCTCTTATTGATATTCAGTGGTTTAGAGGTTTCTATAAAACAAGATATTGTAAAAATGAGCCTATTACATTTATGATGGGTTGTGCTACACAGGCGGTAGCATCAAATTTAAATTGCACATGACACCTGCCTTCGATATTACCCCAGTTTCAAATGAGCTATATTGTGTTTTACTATCGACCAGATCTAATATTTGTTTCACAATACCTAAAGCATCTGACATTCCACTGCCATCACAACATTTGTATTGATCTGTTTTTCAACAGGGCATAGTCAATGAGCAAAACCCCCTCCAATTTATACAAACACAGGAAAATACACACAAATACAGGAATAACGAAATGAAACGTCCTTGAGTGACACATTTAGAGTCTATATGAGAAAGCGACTGTTTCGCTTCGTCTGGCTCCAAAAATATCCCAGCAATAATGATTGGGTGACATAAATCTTGTTTGGTGACACTTTGCACATCAGCCAATAAATGACCTCTGTGTAACAGAGCCAACGGTTGGGACCTTCCAGAGGAAAAACTCTGATGGAATAACAGCACTCATGCATAAAAGAGAGCGATCAGTCACTCCATCTCTTTCTGACAGTCTTCAGTTATGGGGCCCAAGTAATCTCATTTCGTTTATCATCAAATATCAAATTTCTCTCTCTTATTGGCGAAGCCACACACTGACGGAGTTACTGACGGATATAGGGCCCCAAAATATCACAGCCTCTTTATCCCAGTGTCTCTCGACGCCAAATGTCACCCACTAACTTTGTTACGACTTTAAATATTACACTGGCCTACAGTGCTCTGGGAGCTCTCGGCAGCTGCAGGTGTTTATTTCATGAATTTAAGCGAGTGAGAGAGTCTGAGAGTTTCGAATCACGGTGTCACTCGGTGACACTGAGCATCTGTGATTTTAACAACTTGAAAGCACTTTGAGTGGCAAAGTTTACGGAGACGTGAGCTCATACAGAACAGAAAGACTGAACATAGTGCAGTTGAAGAATCAAAGACGACGAAACTCAGTTCACGGATGCTATTCGCTTCATCAGTTTGGTTATTTGGCTTCGGGTGTCTGTGGCTCCTGATCTTTTATCTTACAAGAAACACTCAACACTTCTTCCTTTCATATGACAGTATACAACAATGTTTTAATAACACATAATTGTATTTTTATGATTGAATTTTTTTTACTCAAAATATTTAGAATTCATTCGGTAACACTTTAATAAGTTTCATTAGTTAACATGAACTAATAATTAACTGCACTTATACAGCATTTATTAATCTTTGTTAATGTTAATTTCAACAATTACTAATACTTTATTAAAATCTTGTTAACGTTAGTTAATGCACTGTGAACTAACATTAAGAAACAATTAAAAGGTTTATTTCTATTGACTAAAATTAACAAAGATTAACAAATACTGTAACACATGTATTGCTCATGGTTTGTTAATGTTAGTTAATACATTAATTAATGTTAGCTAATTAACCTTATTGTAAAGTGTTACCCTTTATTCTCATATTTCTTTACATTATTCTCAAAATATTTACACTTTATTTTTGTGATATTGACTTTATTCTCAAAATATAAAAAATATAATATTTTTTACTTTATTCTCAAAATATTTACACTTCATTCTCGCAATACAATATTGACTTTATTCTTTAAATATTTTTTTCTCAAATTTGTTACTTTATTTTGGAATTATTTATACTTTATTCTCAAAATATTTAGACTTTATTCTTATTGTTGTTTTTTTACATTATTCTCCAAATGTTTAGACTTTATTCTCGCAATATTTACTTTTTCTCCAAATATTTAGACTTTATTCTTATATTTTTTTACTTTATTCAAAAAATATTTACACTTCATTCTTATTGTTTTTTTTTTACATTATTCTCCAAATATTTAGACTTTATTCTCGCAATATTTACTTTTTCTCCAAATATTTAGACTTTATTCTTATATTTTTTTACTTTATTCAAAAAATATTTACACTTTATTCTTGCAATATTACCAAGCCCCTAAGGTGACACTGAAGTAAAAAAAATAAAGTTTAGTTTCATGTGCTCACGCGAAACCTACGTGTGCAGAATTCTTTTTAAAGTTTAGTTTCGCGTGCGCATGTTAAACTATCGCGTGCGCACGTGAAACTTTCGTGTGTGCACATGAAACTTTTGCGTGTGCACATGAAACTTTCACTTTCACATGCGCAAGTGATAGTTACATGCGCGCGCGCGAAAGTTTCACGTGTGCGCACGATAGTTTCACATGCGCACGCAAAACTAAATGGGATAGTTTCATGTGCGCACGTGAAACTAAACTTCATTACATTGTTTCTCCATGTCCTCTTAGGGACAATATTGACTTTATTCTCAAAATATAAAAAATATTATATTTTTTACTTTTTTCTCTAAATATTAAGACTTCATTCTCGCAATATTGACTTTATTCTTGAAATATATATTTTTTCTAATATTTTTTTACTTTATTCTCTAAATATTTTTACTTTATTCTCGCAATATTGACTTTATTCTCTAAATATTTACACTTTATTCTTATTTTTTTTACTTTATTTTCAAAATATTTAGATTTTATTCTCATATTTTTTTTATTTTATTCTAAAAAAAATTTATACTTTATTTTTGCAATATTGACATTATTCTCAAAATATTTAAAAAAACGTATTTTTTACCTTACTTTCGAAATATTTAGACTTCATTCTCGCAATATTTACTTTATACATGAAATATATTTTTCTCATATTTTTTACTTTATTTTCAAAATATTTAGACTTTAGTCTCATAGTTTTTTTTTTACATTATTCTCTAAAAATGTAGACTTTATTCCCCCAATATTGACTTTATTCTCTAAATATTTTGAATCAACATACAATCAATTCAAAAATCAAATCATGTTTCTGAGGTTGCTTTCACATTGGCACTGTTTAGGTCAGCCCAAATTAGTTTTCGGTCTGAGCACGGTTCGTTTGGGTCCGTGTGAACACAACAGCCGCACTTTGGTGCGCACTAAATGGCCGCTCTGAGACCCATCTGTGGTGTGAACGCTGCTCGACCTCGGGATGAACCAAATACAGGAAGTTCTCCACTGGGCTTCCGTCGTGACGTGAACCAGTTGTTATATTGTGGGTTAACAACAAACAAGGCAATCTCGGTCCGTTGCAGAGATTCGCTGTCTCCTGGAGGTATGAGCTAATCATTTTTGTCAAAGACCAATGACTGCGCTGACAGTTGTCACATGGTGTACGGTACGGCGTTTCAAGTACGACATAAACAACATAAGTGAACACGAACCGCACTAACTGAAAAACGATAAAATGTTATTTGGTGCTCTCCGAGGCCGCACCACAATGCGCACCAACATGTGTGAAAACACCCTGAGTAAAATAACAGTTACAATGGCTGTTATACAATTTTATTAATACATCTGAAGTCAGGTCCTGTATGATCCTTGCCTTAATTAATTCCTATCTTTATTCACATACATGTTATATCTGACACTTCATTCTCAGAAACGGTACAAAAGCTTCTGAGAGTTTTGTTGTTCTCCTTATTTTTTTATTTATTTTTTAATGACAAATCCAGATCACATGACTTTCGTAAAAACCCACATTCAGACCCTAAACACTCCCATTTTTGTACACCTATTTGTACAGATAACAGTCCTATCCATTACATGTGTGCCTTGTTACTAATTGCAACTCATACGTGTTGTTTAGAAACAAACAGCATCTGATTGTTTGTATTTCTGATGTACACACACCTCCCTGACGATAAATGTCTATATAATTTAGCTCATTGCATCTATGTTCAAGCTCCATTACCCATAACACACTACACCTAATTACCTAAGAACATTTTTTAGATTTAGCTCAGAGAAATATGTCTATTAAAGCAGATTCATTACTACGATCGTCTGTTCATCAATTTAATCTGATGGAATAATTAGAAATGATCTAGGTACCTTTGATGCAGTGAAGAGGAGAGAGAGAGAGAGAGAGGGAGGGAGAGAGAGAGAGAGAGAGAGAGAGAGAGAGAGAGAAAGAGAGAAATCACCATTGTGGGCAGTTTACACATGGATTTGAGCAGCTATATGAGAACAGGTTTTTGGGCTCTCTGCTGAAGTGGGATCCATTGTTTTATTGGAATGGAAATTAAAATCTGTGGTAAACTTCGAGACTGCTGGGAAGTTTGGATATTTGAACTGATGGCTTGAGAGGGAAAACAAAAATACTACATTCCCCTGCAAATATTGAAAATGTTGACCTTGGTTGACGAATGTAAACATAAGATAGAAAAATAAGAGCTTTACCAGGCCTACAATGCTTTTCGGGTCCTATCTGTTTCTAAAAGATCTTCAAGACTGAACGCACCTAAAACCAGGCTTTGGCTGGTTTATCATGTGTTTTTCATCAGTTTATTTACTTATTTATTTTGCCATATGGGCATTTTTTTATTTTAAAGTAAAACACCATTTTCAATATTTTACTATGTTCTTACCTCAACTTAGACAAATTAATACATACCTACATGTATCTTATTTCAATGCGTGTGTCACGGAGTGACTTATAGGGCAGAACCTAAAATGGGGGAAATAATTCCACCCAGACCATTGTCCGTGAAACACAAGGTCAGTTCCGGCAACTCCGGGCAAACAAATCGGGTTTATTGTCGGGATTATTAAGAACAGGTGTGCGAATAAACGTGGCGAGTGTCAATGAAACTGTGAGTTATGTTGCAATTGTTGTCTTGTCAATGACATCTGTGCTAATACTGTGCCACATTATATCCCTTGTGTGTTCGATCAGTGTGTGAGCGGCCCCACCTGTGACAAGGACTTCGGTGGGTGAGCCGGAACTGACCGAGGAGAGGAAGGAGCGGGTTTTGGAGATCGTGGTCCCGATGTCCTCATATGGTCATCCTCTTCACCAGCCTTCGACTATTCAGGACAATAGCCCCGGCCCAACGTTGTGATTCTGACCTTAATTCACCGTGAGTGTGTGGAGTGCGGTGGGTGTGTCTTTTGACGTGTTTACACCTGAAATTGTAGTGTTGTGCTGTGTCAGTGTTGTCAGACATCACTCCCTAGGCTGAAGAAAGAGCCCTGTCATAGAAGAGTGGAGTGGTGACGTTGGGCGGTTGTCTTCTACATTTATATACCCGACTGCGACTCCTTAACCCCTTTCCCCCCGCCTGATGGCATGGAAACTGTATGAAATGCCAGACCCAAGAGCCCAGCGTATCTCCCTGTATGCTCACCTGTACGCCTAAAGCCAAGAGCCCAGTGTACCTCCCTGTATACTCACCTGTACGCCTAAAGCCTATACTCACCTGTACGCCTAAAGCCAAGAGCCCGGTGTACCCCCCAATATACTCACCTGTACTCCCAAAGCCAAGAGCCCAGTGTACCCCCCCGTATACTCACCTGTACCCCTAAAGCCAAGAGCCCGGTGTACCTTCCTGTATACTTACCTGTATGCCCAAAGCCATGAGCCTAGTGTACTTACCTGCATCCCGACCTGAATGCCCCCCTGCAAGAGCCCAAGGGATGAAGGCATGAAGATTTGCACTTTTTTAAGTATTTAAATAAAAAAAGTAATTTTTAATATTTAAAAAAAATTGTTACATTTTATTCCTCTCGTCTGTTTGGTCATTGGGGTGTTTTTGGGACCTTCTCGGGGTGGAAACGGAAGGAGGAGCATCACCCGCGACAGGGGCGGTCCTCTTCTCACCTGTGACACGTGCACTTTTAATCTTTGTACAGCACCACCTGAATGTGTTAGCATTTAGCCTAGCCCCATTCATTCCTTAGGATCCAAACACGGATGAATTTAGAAGCCACCAAACACTTCCATGTTTCCCTATTTAAAGACTGTTACATGAGTAGTTACACGAGTAAGTATAGTGGCACAAAATAAAACCTTTGTTTGGAGCAATAGGAATGAATGGGGCTAGGCTAAATGCTAACACATTCACAAAGTGCTGTACAAAGATTAAAAGTACACGCATTGGAAAAAAAAGTATGTATTAATTCATCTAAGTTGAGGTAAGAAAATATTAATATTGAAAAATGTTGACGTTTCCTTTAAAATAGTGTGTATTTAGCAACCCCACATGTGACCCTGAAATGCAGGCTAAAGATTTGGAAATTGAAAGCATCAATGTTTGATTTCAATCGCATTAATTTTAATCTTTGACATGAACTCGGTCAATATAAAAGATATCAATGTTATATTTTCACAGAATGTTATTTACATAATTACATAATGATGATTTTATGTAGAAAACATTAAATCACAAAAAATGACTTCAGCTGCTGTTTTCACAGGCAGGTTCACACATACAACTGTATAACATTTTGCCTTACCCAAACACACCATGGCTCATTAACTCGAGGGACAAATGTGCACAAATATTTGACTGGGAGTCAATGGCATTGCTGATGTCTAAACAAATTTAGCTCGCAAAGATATTTGCCAGAATGCACTACTACCTACTAATCAATTAACCCTATTAAGAACAAGATGGTGTAGTTACAGCATCTACCAGCAGGGGCTAACTGGACCAACCAGTCTAACGTTAACCCCTTTGGTTTACAAAGTCTAAGCATTTACAGACACATGCACCCAAATCAGATGATTGCACATCTTCTGGGATTGTACAGCGTATATACTTTTAAACCTTTCTTACTTCACATTTTGTAATTTCATTAAACTTCTACTAGCATAGCAATCTCAACTGCTCCACAAAATGTTTCTAATAGATTTAATAGAATAGACTTTGAGTTTATGAAGCCCAACTCAAAGTGATCACACTGATCTGGGTCTCATTAAAATAAATGATATGGAGATTACGGGAAAGGGAAAACAAGTCCCTTGAGATATTATGAAAGCACAACATTATATATTACAAGATCCTTTGTATATGCTGAGAGTACAAGTTGTTGCTGTATAGTAGAGGTACGGGTTTATTATATCGTGAAATATTTTATACTCACATACATTATCATACTAAATAACCTGCAGACCTGATATGTATGTCTTATGTGTGCTGTATATTTAAATATTAATTCAATTGGTACACATCACATATGCACTAAGGCGGAGAATGTAAAAATTCAGAGGTGGGTATTCTGGGACAATGCTTTTAGTGTGTTTTGATTGTGTTGTTTTAAACACATACGCTCTAAAAGTGTACTCACTGGATGGGTTAAATACAGAGGTCATAATCCAAGTATGGGTTACCATACACTGGTAAATACACAACTTTACTAAAATACCTTTAGGAATCATTGGCTTTTATCATTAAAACCATTACAGTACGATTCGGTCCCACCAATAAAACCCAACACATACCAGTAGAGAACAAGACCGTTACAGTTTCCATAACAACACTAAAATCTTTAAATCCAACAGCTTTTCCACTGTTCCAGTATCCAATTTCAAAATCCAAGTTAACTGTTTTGTACCCCTAAAATTTAACTGGTACACATTTGTTCCCTACGGTATACAATAGGTCCTAAGAGTATAATATTGTACCCCAAAAGTCAAAACATTTCAATGTGTTGTATACCCAAAATGGACATTTGAGGATACCACCATAGTGACAGAAAAGGTCCAGTTTTGTACCTTTATTTTCTGACAGTGTGCTCATTCTTGTGGTGCCATCAGCCAGTCATTTTGTTTCAGGTGATATGGCACATTTAAATTGCCCTGCTTCTGCTCATTTCTGAGGATAATCAGAAATTGCTTATAACTTTTGTTTACCAATTTACTCGATATCCGAGTCCTCGTATACTTTATTATGCACAAAGGTTACATGGAAGGTGAAAAGAAATGTGTTTGTGCTTTATCTCAGTGGTTAGCACAGTAACACCTGCTGAATTACTGATCAGGTTCCTTGTTCCTTTTCAAACGGTAGGCACAAAAGTAACAAAGTTGAGAAAAGTTGAAACAAATCTGAGCAGCAATGCAATGACTACCAATGACAGAGTATAAAAACTGAAGCTTACATCATCTGTTTCCTGTGAGATACCAGTGTGATATCACGAGAAATTGTACATATTTTATGAGTTGGCTAATTCGTAACTACTCATACGAAGTTAATTGTGCAAAATCGTACAATTCTCATCAAAAAATAACAACGAAACTGAACCCCTAACCCCAACGTCACAGGAGTCAAGGCAAATCGTACCAAAACGTACAAATGTGGTCGTATGAATTGATACGAATTAGCCAACTTGTAAAATGTGTACGATTTCTCATGATATAGCGTTGGAGATACAGGAGAACTTCATCACTTCATCAAATTGTTTAAAACATGATATTTAAGCAGCTAGATAACAAATACTTTGCCAAAAATTTATGCCATCTAATATTTACAATACATTTAATCGGCCTTTAAGAGCAATGGCCAATTGTGCAGCCCATAAGGACATTTAGGCCCAATCCCATTTCTCTGTCTTACCCCTTACCCCAAGCCCTTAGGGTGACCATACGTGCAATTCTTCCCGGATGCATCTTGTCCAGGATTTCGGTGCGTCTTCTGGAAGTCGTAATTTGTTGACCGCATACACCATTCAGTTAAAAACATACGACATACAATCATAGTTTCATTCTTACCTTAAAATGTAACGTTGCTTTTCTGTAATAATAATAATGATCCTCTATGACGTATGCGGTCGACAAGTACTACTTCCGGAAGAAGCACCCGAAATACTGGACAGGACGCGTCGGGGAAGAATGGCACGTATGGTTACCCTACTATCCCTTAGTTTTGCACGTTCACGTGAGAGTAAGGGCTATCCCTATTGGGCCATGCTCTCACGTCAACGTGCAAAACTATAGGGTAGAGGTAAGGGGTGGGACAGAGAAATGGGATTGGGCCACTGTCAGTGTGTTCAGGGCTTTGTGCTAAGTGAATATTCAACCTGCTTTTCCCACACATACCCACATTGCCCTTCCAAAAGTGAATTCTGTGTTGTCTGTTCTTTCTGCACTACAAACAAAATGTGATTAGCACAACTAGATTTTGTGCAAGTCTCCAAAATCCGGTGCTTGTCACGGATAATTTACTTTATGGGTATTTTCTTCATTAATCTTGGCCAATTTTATTAATGGGAATCAAAAGCAAAATAATGGAAATATAATTTGCTAAATTGACAAAGAAACATGGGGCACCTGCAGAGAGGGAAATGTGGAGCCACTGGTGCGTTTACGGCTGTCTTGACTCGCTCAGTTTGACAAGTCATCGAGCACACACATGCACGCACAGTGAAGTTTTCCAATTGTAATCAAATATAGAAAAACAAAACTCAACTTTCCCACTCCTTCATATCTTTCCGACCGAAAGTCTCGTAAAGCGAATGACGAAAGGGACGGAAACGGACCTGAGAGTGAAAAGAAGATATGTGATATCTTATCCAGGTCCCACGCAGTGAACTCTGATAGCCGAGGGTGGCTTCACACGATTTGGCGTAATTGTGATCTACGACCATGCAAATGAAAAACCGCAAGTCAATATCGCAGCAGGGCGGTTCTGGTTGAAGCAAATTACGGAGCTTACTTTTCCAGCTTCTGGAACTCAATAAACGTAGGGGGAAATAGAAACTTTAGCGTTGGGGTATAAAGTGGGAGATGGGAGAAGTAGAAAAGGGAGAAAAGATCAGGTTCCTTCCAGCCTCTGAGATAAATACACCCAAAGAGAGGAATGAGTCATTTCTCCTGCAGTGCCCTGCAATTTGCAGTGCTCAGATTCGAGGGATTAACATGCGATTTGACACCCGTGTGTTCTGGAATAAGAGGTCGGTCTCCATGGTGAACAGAACCCAAGGGAGTTCAGAGAAAGCAACACCTCTACATCGCCAAGTCCTGCTCTTAAATCTACTCACGTAATACAGAGATCAGAATGGAATTAGTCTACTATACAGTATGTACATAATAACCAATTTAACTCAAACGGCAAACGGCAGTGTTCAGTAGCTCTGTTGGAGACCTTAAGTAGCATTTTTTTTAGGAAAATACATTTTGGGGTAGAGATACTCTGCGTACAAAATTGCAGGCAGGGAAATTAAAATGCTTTTCTCTTGCCTCCAGGACTTGATTAGTTGGTTGAAAAGTAATACGTAGACCTGTTCCCTTTTCATGTACTTAATAGAGTCTCTTTAACATAGGAGGAATCTGTTTACTTATATGTCTGTGTTTCAGCAGGATTGCACCATTTCATAACTATAATCCATGTGTCACATTACCTGCGTGAGAGGTATTGTGTGTGTGTTTTGCTTTAAGCGTGTGGGAATTCACTAAGAATGGATTGTGCCAACTGTTTTCATTGTTTATGTAGAAACCAATTAATTTACATAAAGCTCAGTTTATTTTCGGATTGTGATAGCAATTTAAAACTGTGTTTTCGATCCCCATGGATCACGTGTACTGATAAAAATATGAAGAGTTTAGTTCCAAAACGCGATAAACGCCATTGCGTTTATGACAAGTATTCGTTAAGTTACAGTTAATTTTTCTGACGCGTTTCTGAAAGAGATTCACAGAGGGAGAGAGAACAGAACGCGCATCATGTTTAGACACTTTAACGTTTTAAATTATGTATCGATCATATCTGTATGTTCAAAATCAGCAGAGTAACCTAAGTTTCTTTGCAGAGTGATTGAAAAATAAAGAGTTTGCGGCGCCCGCACCACAGTCGACCTCAGTGTTAAATTTACTACCAAAATCAGTATTGTAAAAAAAAGTTAATTCTTGATTTTACGCAAAATCCAATATCCGCCGTGTTATTCTGTCATCTTTTCTCCGTTTTCTGTGGCGGGAAAGAAACGTAAGCCATCAAAATTGAATAATTTATGTGATTGTCACCTCGAGGGAAGGAAAAAGGCCGGCTGTTGCTTGTTCTCACACGATAGCATCAAGCTTCTGTAATGCTAACACATTGACCCCAGAGGATCTTTTGCAAAAACTTTTCATTATTTTACATGAAGTCAACGAAAATCGAGCAGGGCCAAAACATTTTATAGCTGATCGCTGTCAAAAAAGCGACGACAATGACAGTGTTGTTAATATGACAAAGTAAGTGTTTTGATTAATGCCATTAATGTTTATTTTTTTATCAGTGTATACCACTAGTCAACTAAATTAATATAACATGGCAAATATTAATGCACATTTATATATTGATTCAATAGATTTATAGCATTTTGAAAAAAAAAACTTGTCATGGATTTATTGCATTTTGCAGAAAAAAATAATCAGTTTTTGTAATAAATCTTTGAAAATCAAATTATGGATTTGAATTTTTAATGTTATTATAACATAGAGATGCTATGTTTGTAACAGAAAATAGTGGTTTTCATCTTGTCACTTTGTATGAAAGACACATTTTTACCGAAACTAGTCAAAATGGATTTATTGCGTTTTGGAACCAAACTCTTCATATATACCTCAAAGTTTCGGTGGATGAAAGCATTATGTACATTTGGTCATTTAGGCAAATCTGTGCTTAACATATTTTGCAAAGCAAAGTACAAAATTGTTCCAACATTGTATTGTCCCATGTGTGCATTTTTAAAATCTCTACAATATGTGTGATACCACGCATACCAAACTGAAACTGCATCTAGTGTATTTACCCTCAGACACTGCTGTAGAGGTGTTTGTGCTGTGTGTCAAGGCATTTCTCTTGGGGCACGTCAGAGGGCAGCGATGTTAATTACCTTACCGCACTGCAACATCAGCAAAACACCCTCATTGCTTTTAATTGGCCCATAGCGTCCTGTATAATCTCTTCATTAGCCTCTGATATAGGCATGTTAGCCGCTATGCTAACATCAGGCAGGTACACAACACAGAGGCCGAGAATCACTGACCCAAAGCGAACATATTGTAAATGAAAATTACACTTCTATCGCAGCTCTTGAAGAGAATGAAGTAGAGTAATACACAGTAAAATATGAGGGTCATTCTTTAAAATGGATGGGTTTCAAAACTTGCAGAAATAATGGTCCTGGAAGCTGTCAATGGGACAGTACCCTTTAAATAATATCTACTGTTTAAATACAGATATATTCCTTTGAGCTACTAATATGCACTTTTTTAGGTACAAAAGTGTACTTTTTGAACGGGTGCTGCGCTAGTCTTAACTGACTATTTTACTTATAGTGTATATAAAAATAAAGCTGCTACACAATGCCACAGAAGAACCATTTTTGACTGTACACTCTAAAAATGTCTGGGTTATTTTTGACCCACAAGGGGTAAATATTGGACAGAGCACACCGCTGGGTTAAAAATTACCCAATGCTGGGTTGTTTTAACCCAACTGCTGGGTTATTATACCCCATGGTTGCATAACAACATCCCAACATTGGGTCATTTTTAACCCAGCATGTGTTCTGTCCAATATTTACCCATTATCGGTCAAAAATGACCCAGACATTTTTAGAGTATATGGCTCCATAAAGAAGCTTTAACATCCGGAGAATATTTCTGTTGCTCAAAAGTTGAACATTTTCTTTAGGTGATTCAAAGGTAAAAAAGGTATGATTCATCTAAGAACCTTTGACCAAATGTTATTTGGGGAAACCAAAAATGGTTCTTCTATGGCATCACAGTAAAGACCCTATTGAAGCTCTTTTATCTTTTCGATTTTATGCATATTTCAGCATATTTTTGATATAGAAAGCAGGGGCGTAGCTAGAATTTTATTTTGGGGGGGTCCCATCTTAAAATGAGGGGGCAATAGCTTAAAACCTATAAATAAAACGGCTTAACGCGCCTTTGCGCACCAGCTGCCATTGTCACCGAATATTAATGAACTCTCATGTGAAGATGACAGCATAAGTTACGCACAACAACACATGACATAAACTAATCCAATCTAGTTTGAAAACAGCTGCATTTTAAAGTGCAGCATTTTGATTGGTCAATCTATCAATCAGACTAAGTAATCAACATTTTCTTATTTTATTTTAAGCAATTGGAAATCTAAGGGGGTGGATATGTAACGGAGGGGGCCAAGGCCCACCCAGGCCCCCTCGTGGCTACGCCCCTGATAGAAAGTAGAAACAAAAAATAATGAAAAATCTTCATAAAACAAAATATGTCAACATACAGGTCATACGTTAACATACACCTTGCAAAATCAGGAAAATTTAAAAAGAAGAAGAGGAATTTTGAGAATTAAGTTATGTTTTTAAATTTAGTCCTGCCCTTAACAAGTTATTTCACATAAGAAATGTTTACCAAAAGTTTGCTTGCAACACAGAATAATAACAGAATTCCTCTTCTTTTTCAAAAATTTTCAGCATTTTCAGATTCTGCAAGGTGTGTGTAAACTTATGACCTTAACTGTAGATCAGTGGCGATGCTACATAAGGCCCAGGGTGGCACTGGCGCACTAAGATTGATGTCTGTGTTTTTCTCTGAAGACCTCCGTAAAAATTCCGGAGCAATTTACCTACTGTTTTTTTTCTGACCTCTGTTTCCTAAAAACAGTCAGTTATGACTTAAAGTGAGCGCAAACAGTAGGCTACATGGATCTGTGCTTATTCAGTCCTATCCGGTCTTAAAATGGCAGTACCCTCAAAAAATCTGCTTATGTTTGTGGCATTATGTTAATCAAACAACAGAAGGCAAACGAAAAATTCACCTCTGTAAAAAGATTAATTATATTTAGTTAATAGAATGAAGAAGACTGAAGAAGTTTTATTTTACATTTGATTATATGAAGAGTTTCGTTGCAAAACGAGATAAATCCATTTTTTAATATTTTTGTCAAAACATGCTTACTATTATGTTATCATGTTATTATTTTGTTTTATGGTGCTACTTAGCTGTATTTTTTAAGTTATGAAGGTTTAAATCAAAACAAACCAACTGCAGTTGCATTGAAATTAATTGGAAAACGAGATTTCTGAAGAATTAAAAAAACGGATTTATCTCGTTTTGCAACAAAACTCTTCAATTTTTTTCCTAACCCTACTGAATAATTCAGCAAAGACCAGCATAAGCTGGTTTTAACTGGTTTAAGGTGGGACTAGCTGGTCTAAGATGGTTATTTTATTTCCCTTATATCCATTTTTGCTGATCCGAAAATGATTCGATCCATAACTCAAAAAAACATTATGCAATCCATTTTATAAAATTATGTCATTTAAGAGCAGGCATTGAGGTCCACCTGATTTCAAAGAGGTCCACTCAGTTTCAAATTTCTTGCCTCGCCCCTGCTGTAGAAAGAGGAAATAAATAATCAACTTTATTTGTGATTTTAAAGTATTTAAATAATGTGTTTGGTAAAAAGATTATATCAATTTACAGCATATTAAAATTGGTATCAGCTATTTAAAAAAAAGCTTTGTTTAACACCATACAAACATTGAGGCTAATTGTGATCAAAATAAATGACCTAAAACAAACAACATGGCTGGAATAAGCAAGTTAATTTAAGCTATTTTACTATTTACTTCTTCACACAGAAAAGCGTGTTGTTTCAAATATTGCAAGTGGCATTCTGCTGATGTTGTAGTGAGGGTTTGTCACACAGCAAACTGATCAAGAGATATTTTGCTTTGGACTACATAATGAAAAGGAACCTAACAATAGACTGCCTCAAATCTGTGTCTTACAAAGAAAAATTCTGCCAACTATGAGAGGAATTCAATTTAATATGACAAACATTTGAAAGCAGCGATCCATCATCTTAGTCATTTCAATTTTTCTTTTTCAAAAGTAGCACTCAAAGAAAAAGACAGAGCGACCCACTAAGTTTCAGCAATTCAACGACGATACGTCTGCATGTGTATTGGAAGAAAGACTTTGCCTTTGCCATTATAAGTAGTCGAGTTTGACAAAGTAGCGCGTTAGAGTCCCTCAATGAGAAATACATCTTAAACGTGATATATCATTGGGAATACAGTTGTAGGGGAACTTTACCTGCCTTATTAAAGTAGTAAGGGAAGCATTAATTTTTTTTATAACTTTTAAAGTCTTGTATAAATTGCAACTCTTGTGGCAATGAAAACAATAGATGATTTAAGTCAAAGTAGGTCATTTTCTTTTCTATTCGTGGCTCACAGAACAAATGTGCCTTCAGATTATTGCAAATTGCTGCATAGGGTTAGATGTGAATCATCCTTTTAACAGCAAACTTTCCCTGAGAAAATTTTTTTTTTATAACAGAGTGAAATATAACTTTGAAATGCAGAAATCTCATTATTATTCAGCTGAGGATTCCAATGCATTACAAACATTAGATGTTTAAACGTTAGATGCAAGTAATTAATCCGGAACATATAACGCAGGCCAGTAACAGCTTTTCTTTTGTATCTTTCACAACAAGCCCCTTTATCGGTATTTCTGTCCACGTAAATCCCAAAGCTAAAGACCACGCTCTTAAATTGGTTCATTTTTCCACCCCAGGCTAGAGGGCGCTATGGGACAGTCTCCACCCTCTGTGGGTGTGAAACCTCAGAGGTCAAGCTGAATAATGGGCTCATCCTCACTAAAATGGGCCAGGTCTGGAGTCTGTAAACTAATGGGGGATTTAAAGGAATATGAATCACTGCTTGTTGGGGTCAGTAGGACGCTAATAATATCATAATATTATTTGTTCATGTGTAGGACATAACTATGCAACAAAAAAAATATTACAGTGAAATATGTTCACCATATAGGCTACACTCATTGTAGAGGGTGTAAATGCATATTGTTTGTTAGTTTGTGTGCATGAAACACAGTTTAAGTTTAATCAAATGGCCAATAAATTTGTTCACATTGCTGAACTGAATTACTATCCTCAAATAGCATTAAAAACAGCAAGCTGTTAATTTAAAACATTTTAAAGGTCACGTTCTTTCTGATCCCATTTTTCAAACTTTAGTTAGTGTGTAATGTTGCTATAATAGCATAAATAATACCTGCAAAATGATAAAGCTCAAAGTTTTCTTTATTTTCTTTAACAGAATTCCCATTTCAAAGCCTACAGCCAACGGCCGGTTTGGACTACAGCCCTCTACTTCCAGATTGAACGTCAGTTTTTGACTAAACTCCGCCCACAGGAATACGTCCAAACGGCTCTGCTAAGCTAAGCTGCTGTCGAATCACAACACACTAAACAAACTACACAATCAGAACTCATTACATATTTCTGAAGGAGGGACTTCATGGGACAAGGAAGACATCAACCCGTTTTAAGGATAGTGAAAGCAGCGTTATAGAGATAAGTAAATTGTGTGAAAAATACCATTGAACACATGTTATATTGCGCACTGTAAACACAACCAAAGCTTCAAAAACACAGAAAGAACGGGACCTTTAAAAGAATTGAGGCTTTGGTTTAAAAATATCAAGGCCTTTGGAGACATTATATGTAGTGAATGATACATTTCTCTTCATTATTTCTTTACAAAAAACTGCATTGTGTGCAGTTTCTACATTTGGCAAATACAAGACAAATCATCAACCAAAAGCCATTTGTTTAGAAAGAATATCTGTCCCACGCACAAGATGGTATTTTTACATGTAAAATATGGCTGACGGACACAGATTTTCGGAATTGCACCAATGTACCATCAATCGAGCTGTCAGACGTAATTACATTTCCTGCATTGTTGCTACAAGCTCACCAAATATGTTTTAATGCGGAAGTAACTGACAACGCAGGTTTTGCTCCTGACGCAAGTGATTCTGGTATTCTTCGGCCTCTGCAATTCATCTGACACACATCCCACGTCCTGCCGTCTCCTATCAAACCAGCCGTTTGACAGCTACGGCGATGAAAACGTATGACTGCAATATTTGTTCTATTCTGGAACAGCACTCATTGCTCACTTTCAAGGAAGTGAGATTTCAGGTTTTGGAGACCACAACAGAAAACAAAACTTTGACAGTAATATTTACATTGTAACAGCTATATCAATCAAACCTGCATACACTTCTACAGTAACATGCATGCCATGTGTGCCACTGGACTAAGACACATATGAAAGCAGAAATCATGTGAAACTTTCCTATACGTGTGTTTCTTCAACTATGGGCACTTTATTGTTCTGATTGGGATTGCACCGAATATATTTACAGTAAATGGTGAAGTATAGTCCATTTTTTACTTGTACCCAAGGGTCCACCTATAGTGCGCAGCTCAGCAACTAATGCTAAGCTGGTGCAACAGGCCATTGGGGTGTAAATGTAATGATTTTTTTTCCTATTTATTAGTCTTTTATCTTCCATGAGTTATTTATTTAGCTGCTTTTACCCTTTTTTCAGGCTTTCAATCTACCAATAGTTTATTGCATTCTAAAACCATGATAACCAAAATGAGAATGAAATAAACAAACCATTTTAACCAGTTTGTAGTAAAAATTTCTGTATAAATTACCGTATGTCTGTCCACAATAGTGACGTCAGTTCCATTATGAACATAAAACAGGCACTAATAAGTTTATTGAAACTAATTGTAATGTAGAGTAAATATCACATTT
Source organism: Misgurnus anguillicaudatus (assembly GCF_027580225.2). Lineage (NCBI taxonomy): Eukaryota > Metazoa > Chordata > Actinopteri > Cypriniformes > Cobitidae > Misgurnus > Misgurnus anguillicaudatus. Next base: position 26,921,245 of record NC_073350.2, on the reverse strand, counting down.
TATTGTGCAACATTTTTAAATCAATATTTAGTAAACAAATTAAATTATATGAAGAATTTAAAAGGCTTTAAGCAAGCATTTTTCCATAAAAGTCTACAGGGTCCATCCAGTAGTTGTACAAAATAATTTATTTCTTTGTTTTGTCTCATAAACCTTTAATCCTACGGTGCTAAATCACACCAGCTCTATTGAAATGAGTAAATCTCGACTGGCTTTATTGATTGATTCTGCTTTATAAAGATAATCCATCAACTTCTGCAATCAACTATGTGCTAAACAGAAAGGTGTGACTATCACAGAGTAAATCTTCTTCTGCACAATTCCCCTCAACCCATGCAGGGATCTCCCATCACGCAAGGAGAGGTTCAACCAGGACACCCTCAGTGCTGGGATTATTTTCACCAGGAGACGAGAGAGAGAGGAGGAATGAAAATGAAGTAAATGGAAAAGAGGATTGGGGAAGCACTAAGCTCTGGACATCTGGGTAGGCCTTTATTAGTCTCGCCATCATCCCACAAAAAGAAGCCAGAAGGGTTGTTTCTCTGAGACATGATTGGTGAGAAATTCCCAGCATCCTTCGACGCTAAAGGAAAAGGATCTGCATAAGCTTTCCACAGAGCCTCAGCGGTATCCGAGGCCATGCTAGGACGTCATGGCTCACGGTACTAATATAGACCCTTTGAGACATTGTCAGTGCATTCGAACAAAGAACTCCCACCGTGTCTGTGTGCTTAAAACTCACTCACCATATAGAGTTTCTTGGCATGCTGTGGGATTTTCCACATCACAAATCTTCATATTATATTTGGGTTCAAAATCACTGTTAGATCTTGATTTAGGTTTCAGCCCATGTAGCTCACCTCAGGTTTCATAAAAACCTGTGATTATATTATTTCTAAAATAGTAAGGTTGTATTTGTTAATATTAGTAAATGCATTAGTGAAAATTTGGGCAGGGCAAGTAAAGATCTAGAAAGTAGATACTTACCGTTGAGCCCTTTAAAACCTGTCACACTTAAAACAAGAAACCTATGGACAGACACATCTCATATTCTCATAATGAACCACTCACCGCCACGGATGTATACTTCCTGAATATATTTCCCTTCTGTTTTAACAGAGGGATAAAAGCTGTACTCATGACAAATGCATTTCCAATAGAGATGGATCAATGCCTGCTTAGCAATTGCTTATCACAGTAGCCTCAGTCTATTTGATAAAAGCTGTATTGCTCTGTTTGATGGTACAATACTGCTGTAATCTACACTCAGCCATTCAGACGAAAGTTGTTTTATTCAAAAGGATGGTGAGGGTTTTTTTGCCGTGAAGCCGTTGAGATTGTGGAAGTTTGTGTGTTCGACCTTGGCGTCTATTTTTGGGTGGCTGTTTTGTTTGATTAAATAAGCTCTGGTATGGCTGTAAGAGGCAATCACACAGAGATTTCTGAAGAGCCTGGAGAGGTCTAGCGAGCAGCGCGAAACCCCACAGAAACTCGAGTGCTGTTATATAGTGAGAGTTTTATTTCTTGACTGAATTTTGTCCAAGCTGAATTGCCAAGATTGAGTTCTGAACCAGGGGACATGAATAAAGTGAGCGTGGACGGTTGGTTTGGTATGGAGGACAAATGATGGACAGGTGAGTTGGATATGTGAAAATGGACAGTTGATCTTGGACAGGGGATTTGGATATATAAGAATAGACAGGTGAACTTGGACAGGTGAGTTGGATACGTGAGAATGGATAGGTGATGTTGAATGGTTGAGTTAGATATGCAAGAGTGGACTGATGATCTTGCATGTCTGAGTTAGATATGTAAGAATGGACAGGTTGTCTTGGACAGGTGAGTTAGATACTTAAGAATGGATGGGGGAACTTGGAAAGGTGAGTTGGATATGTGAAAATGGACAGATGATCTTGGACAGGTGAGTTACATAAGTAAGAATGGAAAGTGATCTTGGACAGGTGAGTTGGATATGTAAGAATGGACAGGTTGTTTTGGATAGGTGAGTTGGATACGTAAGAATGGACATGTGATCTTGGACAGGTAAGAATGGACAGGTTATCTTGGATAGATGAGTTAGATACTTAAGAATGGATGGGGGAACTTGGACAGGTGAGTTTTATACGTGAGAATGCACAGAGGATCTTGGACAGGTGAGTTACATAAGTAAGAACGGAAAGTCATTTGAACAGGTGAGTTGGATATGTAAGAATGGACAGGTTGTCTTGGATAGGTGAGTTCGATACGTAAAATGGACAGGTGAGTTGGATACATAAGGATGGACAGGTGAGTTGGATACGTGAGAATGGATAGGTGAGTTGGATATGTGAGAATGGACTTGTGAGAATGGATAGGTGAGTTGGATATGTGAGAATGGACATGTGATCTTGGACAGTTAAGAATGGACAGGTTATCTTGGATAGATGAGTTAGATACTTAAGAATGGATGGGGGAACTTGGACAGGTGAGTTTTATACGTGAGAATGCACAGAGGATCTTGGACAGGTGAGTTACATAAGTAAGAACGGAAAGTCATTTGGACAGGTGAGTTGGATATGTAAGAATGGACAGGGTGTCTTGGATAGGTGAGTTGGATACGTAAGAATGGACATGTGATCTTGGACAGGTAAGAATGGACAGGTTATCTTGGATAGGTGAGTTAGATACTTAAGAATGGATGGGGGAACTTGGACAGGTGAGTTTTATACATGAGAATGGACAGAGGATCTTGGACAGGTGAGTTACATAAGTAAGAATGGAAAGTCATTTGGACAGGTGAGTTGGATATGTAAGAATGGACAGGTTGTCTTGAATAGGTGAGTTTGATACGTAAAATGGACAGGTGAGTTGGATACATAAGGATGGACAGGTGAGTTGGATACGTGAGAATGGACTTGTGAGAATGGACATGCGATCTTGGACAGGTAAGAATGGACAGGTTATCTTGGATAGGTGAGTTAGATACTTAAGAATGGATGGGGGAACTTGGACAGGTGAGTTTTATACGTGAGAATGGACAGAGAATCTTGGACAGGTGAGTTACATAAGTAAGAACAGAAAGTCATTTGGACAGGTGAGTTGGATATGTAAGAATGGACAGGGTGTCTTGGATAGGTGAGTTGGATACGTAAGAATGGACAGGTGAGATGGATACATAAGGATGGACAGGTGAGTTGGATCCAGGAGAATGGACATGTGAGAATGGATAGGTAAGTTGGATATGTAAGAATGGACATGTGATCTTGGACAGGTAAGTATGGACAGGTTATCTTGGATAGATGAGTTAGATACTTAAGAATGGATGGGGGAACTTGGACAGGTGAGTTGTATACATGAGAATGGAGAGATGATCTTGGACAGATGAGTTACATAAGTAAGAATGGAAAGTGATCTTGGACAGTTAGGTTGGATATGTAAGAATGGACAGATTGTCACGGATAGGTGAGTTGGATACATACAAATGGACAGGCGAGTTGGATAAGTAAGAATGGAAAGGTAAACTTGGAAAGGTTAGTTGGATACGTGAGAATGGACAGATGATCTTGAACAGGTGAGTTACGTACATAAGAATGGAAAGTGATCTTGGAAAGGTGAACTTGGACAGGTTAGTTGGATACGTGAGAAAGGACAGGTGAGTTGGATACGTAATAATGGACAGGTTTTTAAATAGGTGAGTTAGATGCATGAGAATAGACAGGTGATTTTGGACAGGTGAGTTAAGTAGGTAAAAATTAGCAGATGAGAATGAAGTTAAAAAGTCAAGCAGCAAAAAATGAATGACAACAGACAAGTTGGCAACAGACAGGTGAAAGAAATAATCAGGTGTAAACAGGTGGGACTGAACAATTGTGTTTGGACAAGGTAGAATAAACAGGTGGGTATGGGCAGGTGGAAATGGACAGTAAATATGTCAAGGGCCACCTTCACGCTCAATTACCTTATGTTGCACGCTTGGTACACCTGATGAATGGAAGACAGCGGCAGAGGCATAATTCAGAACGGACAGAAAGGCTCTTATCTCAGCTTAGGTTGGGTTTCATAATCCCCACCTGAATATGAGTGGAGAAGAGTCTGTAAAGCGAGGTACATATCCATGAAACCATTTTAACACTTGGGTGTGATTTCACTGAACAATTACACCACTTTTGCCTGTAGTATTTCAGCTCTTTAACTACCCACAATCCAGCCAAAGCTGGCATTAAAAGCACTGACATGTAGCATTGCACAAGTATTTGACTTAAGTCATTGTCATTTTAAGCACAAACACGGCTCCTTTGTAAATAGATTGTGCCTTATTGACAAACTCAGTGTTATATACCTAACACAATTAATGTTTTTCTATAAATGAAAATTCAATAAATAAAGATTTGTGTATAATTTCCATTGAACATGACTGAAGTCATTCATCAAAACATGATCAAATGATGGATGAACATTATATTCAGATGCCAAAGTAGTTTAAGTAAATAATTTAAGTTTTAAAGCACCTGAACAGCAGTGGTGTAGTTGTGATGTACCATCCCAGTAATATATGCCAGATTGCAGCCGTCTCCTAAATCCTTCACAGCCGGTAAGATGCAAATTGTATTCAGCACAGATTTTGTGAGCATGTTCCCTGCTACCTGAATAAAGTGTTGAAACATAACACATGACAGCAAAAGTTACAATTAGAGGAATTAGTGAATTTCCTTGAGCATTTAAAGTTAAAGAGACACTCCACTTTTTTAAATATGCTCATTTTCCAGCTCCCCTAGAGTTAAACATTTGATTTTTACCGTTTTGGAATCCATTCAGCTGATTTCCGGGTCTGGCGCTACCACTTTAAGGATAGCTTAGCATAATCCATTGAATCTGTTTAGACCATTAGCATTGCGCTAAAAAATAACCAAAGAGTTTGGATATTTTTCCTATTGACTCTTCTGTAGTAACATCTTGTACTAATGCCGACAGAAAATTAAAAGTTGCGATTTTCTAGGAATATGTCTAGGAACTATACTCTCATTCTGGCGTAATAATCAAGAACTTTGCTGCTGTAACATGGCTGCAGGAGGCGCAATGATATTACGCACTGCCCGAAAATAGTCCCCTGCCATTGAAAGTTACTAAGGGGACTAATTTTGGCTGCTGCGTAATATCATTGCGCCTCATCTAGCCATGTTACGGCAGCAAAGTCTGTCATTATTACGCCAGAATGAGAGTAGTAACTCTTTGGTTATTTTTTAGCGCGATGCTAATGGTCTAATCTGATTCAATGGATTATGCTAAGCTATGCTAAAAGTGACCCGGATATCAGCTGAATGGATTCCAAAACGGTAAAAATCAAATGTTTAAGTCTAGGGGAGCTGGAAAATGTACATATTTTCAAAAAAGTTGAGTGTCCCTTTAAGCTCTTTTAATGCAAAGCCACATCTATATAACCATTTACAGTAAAGTTGTCCAAAATTAAGACAATAGACGCATTATAACAGTGTTTCATTGTGAGGATCATATTTTTTGTGCATACAAATCTTTCTGTGTTCACAAAACGTGCGTGCAAATGTTTCAGACATGTGCAGGGAACAGTTTGACAGGGTCAAACCCATTTAAGCGCAGTCACTCTTTGGCTTTGTTGTGCCGTTTGTCACTTGTCTTTTTTCCTGTGTCTTCATCTTTTTTCTTTCCTCACTCTGTCCTTCCCACATTAAAGAGTGAAATGCATAAATAGAAGCAGATTTCAAAGCCGCCCCCTCTCTCTTTGGTCCTCCAGGGACGAGCGCAGAGAAGATCTCTGCAGGGGCTGCAGAACAAGAAGAGTGCAGAGGGAATACAAAACTCTGAGTTATGAAGCTGATGATAAGTCTGCATGGCAGGGTGTTAATTGACCAAACCAAGAGTCCATTTGAAATCTCTTAACTGGTGAACTGTCACATTGAAGTGATCTCAACAAGTTTGGTTGGAGGCAAAATGATAATTGAGGACTATTATAGTACAAAAAAGATTTTTGGAAAATTTTTGCACTTGCCAAGTGTTAATTTTGGACCCTGGTGATATATGAAACAAAAAGGTGCGTTAAGTATCACCAATATACTCTTTAGTATAATGAGCATTTAATGGGTGCTAGGAAATATAAGGTCTGGTACAAATTCATTAACAAAAGTTATTCATTTCATGATACCAAAGACATGATATAACCAGCATGCAATTGTGCACAAAAAGAAAATGTGCCAAAAGTCATAGTAATACCATATATATTTTTATAATTTTCTTAACCATTGGAACCTGCTCAGCATTCCTGCGCTCTGTTGATGTACAGTACTGCTTTCACCCTTGATGTAGGTAGTTCTTGGCTGTCTGTTTGGTGTCAGACAGAAAGAGTGAACGAGAGGAAAACAAATGTGTTTCACGGTTGTTACATCAGTGATGACTGACAACAGTGGTGGCGTACTGTGCAGTGAGACCCCGAGTACGGGTTCTCCATCCTCACCTGTCAAAATGCATCACTTCTGTTAGAATCCTGATTCATCACTGCATAACTAACCCAAAATGTCGCCAAAATTACCAATAACCCAACAATCAATGAGGTCATGCATACTGTAGGAGTATGATTCAGCTGTGCATGTGACGTAAAGAGCATTGTGATGATTTCTTTTATCATTTTTTCTATCTATCTATATATCTATATCTATATCTATATATATAAGGTGTGTGTGTATGTATGCGTATGTATATATATATATATATATATATATATATATACTAAAGTACAATCTTTCTCTCTTACACACACACAGACACCTTTTTTTAGTAAAAGAAAAACACAAAACATGTGTGTGTGTGTGTGTGTGTGTGTGTGTGTGTGTGTGTGTGTGTGAGTGCGTGCGTGTGCGTGCGTGTGTGTGTGTGTAAGTGCGTGTGTGTGTGTGTGTGTGTGTGTGTGTAGAGAGAGAGAAAGATTGTACTTTAGTTTCACTGTTTCAGAATCCCCTGAAGTGATACAGACCACTTTATCTTCAAAGGTCACCTAAAACAAGATACAGTTTATTAAAAAACGTATACAGGACACAACCACACACGTACATACAGTACACAATAACTCCAATTTAAACTGCTTTATTTTTTGTTATGGAATGATGGAATACTCTGCTTGCTATGCTGTATATCATTATTAGTATCACATCATATATTAAAGGTACACTCCACTGTTTTTTGAAAATAGGCTCATTTTCCAGCTCCCCTAGAGTAAAACATTAGATTTTTAGCGTTTTGGAAGTCATTCAGCTGATCTTCGATTCTGGGGGTACCACTTTTAACATAGCTTGGCATAATCCATTGAATCAGATTAGACCAGTGGTTCTCAAACTGGGGTCCGGGACCCCAGGGAGGCCGCGAGATGGTGCCAGGGGGGCCCCAGTTTTATGACATTTTATAAAATACATTAATTCATCATGAATTCTGTGAAATTAAGCCTAAAAAAAATAAGGCAGCACTACTTTGTATAATTTAATATTTTGTTTAATTAAAATGTGAAGTTTTAGAACAGTTTTTTGTCATAAATTTTCTTTGGGGGGGGGCGCGAAGGAATGCTCCATACACAAAGGGGGCCGCACGCTGAAAAAGTTTGAGAACCACTGGATTAGACCATTAGCATCACGCTCAAAAATGACCAAAGACTTTAGATATTTTTCCAATTTATAACTTAACTCTTCTGTAGTTAAATCGTGTGCTAAGACAGACGGAAAATTAAAAGTTGCAATTTTCTAGATCGATAAGGAACTATACTCTCATTCTGGCGTAATAATCAAGAACTTTACTACTGTACCATGGGTGCAGCAGGCGCAAGGCATTACGCAGTCCCTAAAAATAGTCCCCTTGGTTACTTTCAATAGCAGGGGAATATTTTCGGGCACTCATATCATCATTAAAATATTGAATGAAAATGAGTTAGTTCCTCTGAGGTTTAAAAAGGTGGTTTTGAACTGTGAATGTTTCAACATGATTTCATAGTTTAATTACAGTTATAGTTATAGCTTTCAAATCCAAAAAAATCGAAATAATTTTGATTTCTCATGACATGGCATGTAAAGGGTTAATCGGCCTTAACATTTCTAAAATGCACAAAATGGTTCACTGGCTTAGTATTATTTGGGAACCACTATACATAAACAAAGAGCTTTCGTGGCCCAAATTTAACATCCAGTAGATGTCTGCAAAGAATCAATAACAAGAGTCCTTTTAGAGCAGAATATTTTTGATTGCAAGCAAAAACGAAATGAAAAAAAAACAAAGCATTTATATTTTCAACAAGATATTTGTGTCAGAGGTCAGTTTAGCAACTAGCCAGACCATTAAACAGAAACTGGAACTTCGGGCCAGACGCGTAACCGCAAGAGCGCACGTGTCTGATGAAAGTGTCTATAAAGCATCTACATAGAACCATAACTGTTGCTATACTGTCTGGTTTTACAAAGTTGCTATATAGCACTTAAAGTGGTTCCCCTATGATTTCGAACAAGTGAACCACTTTGGCGGCTATTTACACCATTTCTTTTAAGTGTACATTTATAAACAAGTGAGGCAGGAGATCACTAAAGAGTTGAAATGAATGCCCCTCAAGAGGTGCAAGAAGTTTTTTTCCTGCTGCCTCTTGTTACCCAAAGCCACAAGCCAAAGCTGATTTACAGATTAATAGGAAAGTACTCTTCTTTCCCCCCTGAGAAAGTTCCACTTGAAAAGACATTAAAGATGTTTAAGAGGGATTAAGCCTTCACTACCAAATTCTTCAAAAAATTCTTTTTTTTTCAGATTACAGAGGGCGAATTAGTAAACGGTACAGAAGCGAAACGGCAAAGACACCGGTAATAAAACCACCATGTCAGAGTAATCTGTTCTCCACATTTAAAAATGAAATTTTACAGCAACTCCGCCAATGAACACCTTTCATACTCTAATGCGGAATGAATTAACTGTGTTTCAAAATAATGGAAAACGTTTTCTTTAGGTGAAAGATCTAAGCTAGATTTGTTCTCCTTTCTAGGATAAACAATTGAGATATTACAGATATCTCATTTGAGATACTTGTTTCCTCCAGGCAGAGTGTGTTATGAAAGAGCTAGATCTGGGTGAGAGTCCAGACCAGTGGAGATGGATTTACACCGAGTCTAATCCTCCATGTGAATGACTGAGCATGTGGTGCAAGCCAGCTGTGCCAAAGAAGCACGAGAGAGGAAAACGAGAGCACGCTGTGAGGATGATGATGAAGGATCTCTTGCGGCTTGTGCCGATGAAACCAGAGAAACGGATCAATCTGCCTGCCTTGATGACATCACTTCCACTACGGACACGCCACCAATTCCCGTGCCAAACGCAAGTTACACGTGTATCCAAAAGTTTGACACACTCGAGCCCCCCGTGACTCTCTTTTTTCCTCTCACCCTCCAATGTGGCGTAGGCATCCATCTCTGGTTTGTAATGAGATAATTAACGCTGTTTGATTAATTGCAATATGGCGAGAGGGATCTGCAAGGTCTTCCCAAAGACTTAATTCAAACGTTGGGCCTAGCAGGAGAGCTAAACTATGTCACCTTCCTTTGGGCTGGGGAGAAAAGCTGCGGGGTAATTAATGGACTTTTGGACATAGGGGGTTGGCGTCAGACTTATGATCAAATTTCACCGTGTGCTGTAGTATTTGGAAGGTCAAAGGATGGTTTAATTAGTTATTATGAGACCCACGGAGGCCTTTCTAATACACACGCTGAGAAAACTGGTTAAAGGGAACTGGTATTGATTTAATGAAAATAAGACCAATTGCACCCCATGACACTCATGGACTGTGCAGCTCTGGCTTTATCAGATTCAACATCCAGTATATATCTTAAAGTGTACCATTTATGTATACATTTGGTACCAACATATACATTTGGGGTACTAATATGCACTCTTTAGGTACAAATTTGGTGTACTTTTTGAAAAGGTACTGCCCCATACAGGAACATTTCAAATGGTTCACCCATGCCAATATGCTACATGCTTTTGCTAGTACATGCCAGAATGTATTTGGGTTTTCTAAAGTGCAATTTACTGTAAAAGTTCATTTTGTCAACTTTTAAGAATACACTAGCATATACAGTATGTGTCATTATAGCTAATAAACATTAAATAAACCCACAGTGGTCCGATTTATATTTAATGGGGTCTTTAAAGGGCTCGTCTGTCTTCTTGTCTGAAAAATATAACACAAAACAGCACTCAAGTTCTATATCTGCCATACCGCATTCATCCATCATCAGCGTTAAACTAACAGATCCTGAAACTGTACATACAAATACCATCAGACCTCATATGTAAGGCAATGATTTCTGTCAAGCAAACATGAAGCCAGACAGTTATGATATTTAGTGGTAAGGTGAAAATTTCCTGCAAAACTGCAACTCATCCAATGACAATCTTCATTAAATCTTAACATAAATGTGCAAAGACATGCAGAGACATGCTAAGACTTTCTAGACAAACACAGCTCTCTTGAGACACCATCTTCACACAAATTTACTCACTGATATCAATCTGTAAAATAGTAAAAACAAAGAACCTATAATGTTGAATACTAACTTCAACATTACTACTAACCATATGGACTATATGCAAACAAATCTTCTTTAAAAAAAATATTTTAAATAAATAAAAATACAGTTTTTACAATTTGTACCCTGGACTTCATAAGGGTTAATTTTTTGAAATTGAAATTTAAACATCATCCGAAAGTTAAATAAGTTTTCTATTGATGTATGGGTTGTTAGGATAGGACAATATTTGGCCGAGATACAACTATTTGAAAATCTATTTGAAAATCTAAGTACTGAAAAGATCGCATTTGAAGTTCAAAGTCCAAATGAAGTCCTTAGCAACGCATTACTAATGCAAAGGTTTTTTTAGCGCTCTCTACTCTTAAAGACACACTATGCAGTTATTTTACCTTAATATAACAGCTTCAAAGTCGTTTCGATGGTAAACGAAGTCATAGTATGGCGAATCATCCTCCTGTTGAAGCTCGGGGAGGACGCCGCTAGCAAAACCACCAATGCAAGCTTGAGAGAACCGCCCCTGACAAATCTCGCGAGAATCACGACTTGCTTTACGGCAACGACGTCACACACGTTAGGCTTGTTCGACTTCGTGCAGCGCTGCAAGAACAGGCAGTCGGATGACGTAAAAGTACCGCAAGAATGATCCGAGACGGCACTTTGACGTCATCCGGCTGTCGGTTCCTGCAGCGCTGCATGAAGTCAAACAAGCCTATAACAACAACTGCACGCGCGCATTTGAGACGTGATGCTCGATGAGGGAAACAGCTAAGAAAACCTGTTCGGAAGAGAGTAGAAAGCGAAAAAGAGAATCTGACCGAGTTAGGAACCGGACAAGAGTCCCACTCGGTCAGGTTTTTACTCGTTGGCGTGAGCTAATAGACAGCACTAAATGCAAAAGGGATGCTGATCTGGCGATCTTGTTGATGGACAAGTAAGTAAATCTCTTATTTGTAAATTTGTTTGCAGTCTATGTTGTATGTGGTTGCGCTTGCTTGTAGTGTGTATTTTTTTACTATGCTGTTCATTCATCCAGTGTTGATAATTAGACCAGTAAAATAACTTCAACATGGGTCTAGCTAGCTTACGATCATAAGAGCATTTAGCAGACTTGCTAACAAACACTCGTTTGCTTACATGTTTTTTTTTTTTTTTTGCCATCTAAACTCAAGTGTTGTGTTGTGATGTGTACGTAGTCATTTGTCTAACTTAATTTCGATTTCTTATGGCCAACGAATAACGGCCAATGTTATGAAATAATGCAACGTATACAATTAACTTTGTCAATGCATTTTGTAATGTTTACATTACAATTAAAAAACAAATGAAATTATACAGTAGACATAACATTAGACTATAGACTGTTTACTTGTGATTAAAGGTAGGGTAACACATTTTGAAAAATGCTAACGGTAGCCGCCTAGCAATGAAATCCCGATCCCACCCTCAAGTCAAATCGCCATCCAAAGTCACGCCTCTTTCAAAACACATGAACACGCACAGATCAGACGGTCACATCTCATGTCTCATTCAGCAGTGAGAAAACTTTGCAGTACACAGTGAATAACACTTCCAAAATAACCAAACAACTTTACATCAGAATTAGTTTAAGCACACGTTCGGTTGTGTAGACGTATTAACTATATCGTTACGCTAATCCGTAAATTAACACAAATTTCATAAGCAACACAATGTTTCATCAAAGTAGAATATCTAAATCCAATACAAACATATCGCGTACCTACCTTACCAAAATAAACAGTGCAACGACCCTTTCAGACCCTTTGTCTCTTGCAGCTCGTGGTATAGCAGTAAAGTTAACGATGTTCATTTGGGTTTTTGCTCTTGCTGATCCAGGCAGTTTTTGCTGTTGTTGTTATAAAAGATGTCTTTAGTTTTGTGCCCTCTGTGTAGGTTGTCAATTTAGCAGAAAAGTTTGCTGTTCTCACTGTTTACAGGCAGGAGGTGAGCGCACGTGAACGCACCGATGACGTATGGTGTCTGCGTGGACTCGCTGCGCAGTGGGCATTCAAATTACGCTTACGTATGAGGGACAAAAATGGAAACGTCCGTTCGGACCGAAATCTATGATTTGTTGAACATTTTTTGGTCCTACGCCTTTTACAGATAACATAAATTTCTACAAATACATTTAAACAACTTAACACAGTGATTTATCAGGATGTAAGGATACTTTTAACCAGCATAACAAAAAATGTTTCAGGATCAAATCTGTTACCCTACCTTTAAGCTGCAATCTTGTAAAAACGTAATAAGCCAGCAAACGCGGTAGGCTACTTTATTATTATATGCCTACTCTACACTTGGCATAAACTTCTTATTATCCTATTACCATCATCTGTAGTTTAGTAGACATGCAGTAGCCTAATATTTGTATGAAATTGTGAAACATTCCCTGGTCATTATCTTCGGAGTCCATCTCTGCATATTCACACCAAACACTATCCTTACCGGTACGTACAGAGTGGGGGTGCGAAATTACGACAGTTGCAAGTTCTCCCCAGCGACTCTAGGGGTCGCTGTTTGACAAAAACGTCAAACTCCATAGAATGCCTTTAAAACTTTTTCAAAAATAAAAACTTAATGGGAAATCCACAAGGAACGGCTAGCGATGCAAGGTTGTAGGCAAGTTTCTGGCCAATTTTGATCGCAATTTTGCTGCATCCACAAAAATAAAATTGTATATAGATATATTTACGGTAGGAAATTAACACAGTATCTTCATGGAACATGATCTTTACGTAATATAGGCTACTTATGATTTTTGGCATAAAAGAAAAATCGATAATTTTGACACATGCTATGTATTTTTCAGTCCTTCCAGAAAAACGCAGAGTTGTTTTGTAATTGTTGCGGACAAAAATCTTTGATCTTGCAGCACGTTTTCTTAAAAAATGCGATGGAATATGCAGGATATTTATGCAATTTTATGCAATGAAATTACGGTAACTTGCAAAGACTGTGGGAACTTGCAAAAACAGTTTGCAGCTTTTTCAGCTTTTCAATGATGCTCACGTCGCGTAATTACGTCACTTCGTAACGTTCCCATGGCTTTTGTGAAGTAAATGCAAAATTTTTCAACTTAAAATATATGTGACTTTTTGCTACAAAAATGTGAGGATTATGAAATAGCCCTGCAAATATTAAAGCCCTGCGTGGAAATCTGTAATTTATGCAGCAAAAGTGTGGCGTATTTGAAAAAATGCGACCCCCGCATAAATATGCGGACATTGGCTGATTATGCATTAATAATACTAATTAATAATAATTCATTACATTTATATAGCGCTTTTCTGCAGCACTCAAAGCGCTCTACATATGAAAGGGGGAATCTTCTCAACCACCACCAATGCGATCACGTTTTTCTGGAGGGACTTTTTTGGCTTTTGCCACAAATACTCCTGGTTTTGTGATCCAGGGTCACATTTTGGCTCTTTAAATGTTCTTAACCCACCCAAGAACCAAGCTTTGGTTTGGCTTGCATTTAGATTTCTTCCAGCTATAAGGGGTTAGGCAGAACCAATAAATATCATAACCAAATATTTTTCTTTGAACATGAAGCAGTGTAATTGACCCTTTGCTAAGCCACGCCCGAAAACCACCATAGGCCAATTGTGGTTTAGCAACCATAACTAGGCATGAAGGGTCTGACAAGCTTTCGAGGGAGGGAAACAGGCTGAAGCGTTGTGAATACAGATTGTGTAAATGTGATACCCGGTATCCTAAGAGTTTCGTACGAGGTGGTAGATTTTTTCCCTTTCTGAAGCTTAAAACCCAAGTGGAGAAATGTTGGACGTGGATCAAGCAGTGTTGAATTCACAGCTACTAAATATCGAAAGGACTGACAAAAACACATGTGTTTGCTCTAATGTAAAAGCATGCTAATGTTAGCTGGCTAGCTAATTCAGTACATCATTGCTTGCAAATAATGACGCTTCTTTGTTCATAATGCATATATTTAAATGTAAATTAAGATGATTAAAAACAAGACGGAGGCTTACTGACATACTTAAAGCGTAACTAAACCCTAAACCAACTTTTTTTAGTTAATGATCTGTAAGAATGGGGCTTTATTAGTGCTGTTCATTGATTTTAGTAACTTTTTTGTCATTTGGATATAAAGTGTTTCAATACTACAATATATGGTGTAAAAACGCCTGAGTGCTGCCCTCTTCAGGTTGAACAGTAGCTACTGCCATTGAATTTTCCTATTGGATGTTGGGTCCAAAAAATACTTGTGACGTAAGCAGGTTGAAGCTCACCACGCCCTTGTTACGATCTCACCACATACTTGGTACGAGCTCAGTTCATTCCCTCTATCTCCGTTGGGATCTGCCCACTTTTCTTGCATTTTTCAAATATTGCCAGTGGGTGGAATCAGACTCTGACCGGGGGTTTAGTTACGGTTTAATGCTAAATATTTTTATTTAGTGTTTCACGGCCTACCCCTGAGTACCCAATCCGATCGTGACTCTCCAAGGGTTAGATCTATAAGCAGGACTGTTTTCATTGCAAAGTGGTCAAGCTGAGGTCTTGTGTTTATTCCACTGTTTGATTTATAAATATTAGATTATTTTTACAAATTTCACTTACCCTGCTGTGCATAAACAAAGCTGTTCCTCAATTTGTGTGTTTTCCATTTGAATGGTCAGCGTACGAGGTGGCTGCTGCTTGCGGTGAGACCTAACGTTATAGGCTTTAGCTTTAGTTTTAATAAAATTATTCTCTAATCGGTTGCATATGTGGATATATTCCTCGAATGCATACTGCAGTCCCTTTTGTTTTGCTCTCTTAGATATTTCACCTGTTCACCAAAAATGACTAATTATCTCCTTGGGAATGTCTGACATCGGTGCATACATCTGTAATAGACTTGCCAGGTGCAAAAGCTTGACTGGCGTAGCAACAGTAACTAAGGAGGGCGGGGCTTAGCGAAGGGTCAATAGTCCACATTTGTGTACAGCAGGTTCCAGTTACACAGAATTAAGTATTATGGTGCAAACAACAAAAAAATGTGATGTCCACGTATGTGGACACACCAGGTCTAGGAGGTTAATGTTGAAATGTTAGACATAGACATAGTATTTTAACAGACAGAGAATGTGTTGGTCAAGTGATTTCTATATGGTTATCAAACTAAAGTCAAGCTACCCCTTTATAAAGAATTTAGCTATTAGCATTACTGCTTCCTCTATAGTGCTGATGGGGTCTATTATCTGCGCACACACGCACACACACAAGCATTGTTTGGTGCTTTCACACTCACTGCCTTTATGATCTCTCTCTCTCTTCTTTAGTAATGAAGGTATGAGCTCACACTGAGCTTATACATCAGCAGAACACTGGAGTATGTGAACCAAGCATTAGCTTTTTGAGTTCCTCTGCTGTGTGTCCATTATTCCCCTTTATACCTTTTGAGAGGCATGGCGGGAGAGCACAGAATTCTGGGACGGCGGAGTCGAGCATCGTTGTCATCTGACAAAAGAGCTTTATTTATCTCCCTCATCTAATTACAATCTCTTTCAGTTTCATACTGTGTCTTCTGAGTGTTGTGCCCAAAACAGAACTCCAAACCATCTGTTATAGATTTTAGATTTTCTTCGTTCTACATTTTTTCAAGTCTTTGTCATCATGGGTAATGTAGATATTCACGTTTTTCATTATCAGCCCCAGGAGTCAATGATACATCTGGCAGTGTTTTGAATCTAACTAAAGCCAGATTCATTTGATGTAAACACACTAGATGAATGTGAAGACTTTGATTATCCAGTGGCACTGTGAGATAAACGGTTATTCAGATGACATAAATGCATTCATGGAGACACTATTGGACTGTTCTTTGGCATCTTTAGAAGCATGAATAGAGCATGTGTGTAGAGATTCAGGCTTTTAAAAAAGGCAGAGAAATACAAGTTAGAAAAGAAAAATCAGGTAACCTCAAAAACGTATCACTTAAAAAAAATGCTGGGTTATATTCAGCCCAGCGTCGGGTCAAAAATGGATGAACCCCCAACCTGCTGGTTCGTAATTTAGCCTATGCTGGATTGTTTCAACCCAAAATCCTGGGTTGTTTTAACTCATTTTTGAGTCAAATATACACATTTTCTGGGTTCATGTATATGGAGGCTGAAAAAGGACTTAAAGGCGGAGTCCACGATGTTTGAAAGCCAATGTTGATATTTGAAATCACCCAAACAAACACGCCCCTACCCCAATAATATCTGGACCTTCTGTTGATAGACCCGCCTCACACATACGCAACCCGGCATTTTATTTGATTTGATTGGCTATAAGTGTGTTTTGGCAGTCGGGCCGTCTCCTTTTCCAACGCGTTTTTCAAACATCGTGGACTCCGCCTTTAAGTGTATATAAATAAATAAATGAATAAATACATAAATACGCAAATAAATAAATAAATAAATGTAGATATACCTAAATAAATACGTAAATAAATAAATAAATAAATGTAGATATACGGAAATAAATGTAGAAATACATAAATGCAAAAAAAATGTATTAAATGCATAAATAAATAAATGTAGAAATAAATAAATAAATAATTTAATGCATAGATAAATAAATCCAGACATAAATAAATAAATATATCGTTTTGCAGAATTTCATTGCTTTCTACATTTATTTATGTATTTCTACATATATTTATTTTTACATGTAACCCAACATCTGAGTTAGTTCCTTTTTGACCCAAAACTCGGTTAAAAATATACCAACATTTTGTGGAGTGTAAAGTGTCTGTACTATTAAACTAAAATTCCTGTCACTCCATATGATTTTTTTATTTTACATTCCTAATGTGCCACATTTGATGTAAAACAGGATATAAACATTTTAAATATAGGACTTGATTTTATGAATTGGATTGTATTTGTCTTGGGGATTAGTAAAGGATTGTCATTTCAGAGGGGGAGTGAGTTATTACATTTTGATAAAATCATTTTCTTTGTAATCGCATTAAGGGTTGAAGCTTTAGGAAACCATGTGTAACACAGCTACAAATATGTGGACACTTAGCAGATGCTGTTGTGTATGAATAGAAACAAATCCATGATCCATCGTCTAGTTGAAAAACTTTTAATAAGTTGTTACAGCAGCAAAAAAATATCTATTACCGGATTTTCCGGACTATAAGTCGCACTTTTTTCATAGTTTGGCTGGTCCTGCGACTTATAGTAAGGCGCGACCTATATGTCAGTATGAATGTGACATTTATGAACCAAGAGACAACATTATCGTCTATAGCCGCGAGAGTCTGTTATATGCTGCTCATGTATTTATGTAATTCAAGGAATTCAGTAATGTGAAATGACAAGCCTGCAAACTTGATGTCCGTTGGCTTGTTGTGTTCATTTAGCTTATTCAGCCTTCCAGGTATGTTCAGTATGCTATTGTGTATCGTGTAAATCAGTGGTTCTCAAACTTTTTCCGCGTGCGGCCCCCCTTGTGTACGGGGCATTCCTTCGCGGCCCCCCCCCCCAAAGAAAATTTATGACAAAAACTATTCTAAAATTTAACATTTTTATTAAACAAAACATATTATTAAGTTATACAACGTAGTAGCCTTATTTTTTTTTAGGTTTAATTACACAGAATTCACGATAAATTAATGTATTTTATAAAATGTCATAAAATTGCGGCCTCCCTGGCACCATCTCGCGGCCCCCCTGGGGGCCCCGGACCCCAGTTTGAGAACCACTGGTGTAAATAACTGTTTGTATTATGTTAACTTATGGACACTTATTTAGCCTGCTATTCTGTGTGCCTTTTCAGATTAAATGTCTGTTCTTTGGCTTTGATTTTGTGAAATAATTTTCTAAATAAATGCAATGTTTAGTCCATTGTGACTTAAATATGTTTTTCATCTTCATGACGCATTTATAATTGATATGACTTATACTCCTGAGCGACTTATAGTCCGGAAAATACGGTACCCTATAAATGTCCACAGTTTTAAAATGCAATGTTTAAGCACAAGTGTACAAGTTGGTCTGCTGCATTGGTCACAAAGGAACGAACCCAACCCGTTAGGGTTGTAATTTAACCTACCCAGTCTCACAAAATGATGTACCTATAATCTCATAATTTTTTTATTCTTTTTCGTGATACTGCATGAATTTCCGCGTTTTTTGTGATTCACGAATTTCTGTTTATGTGTCATTGTCCCGTATTGGTTACTTAACTGCTTTTTCCTATTTTCAAACAATTTTCGCTTCGGTTTATGGTTAGATTTGGTGTTTGCGTTAGGATGCCACTTTGAGTATTGGTTTATACTATTTTTCAGATGTATTTTTTTATATTTCCTAAATTTTAAACGATTGTCGCCTGGTGTTATAGGGTTAGAGTTTGGTTTCGGTAAAGATGTCATTTTATGTAAATCAAACCCTAAACCGAAGCGACAATGGTAAGAAAATAGGACAAAACAGTTGAGTAACCAATACGTGACAATATAAACAGAAATTCGTGATACGATCACAAAGAAACGTGGAAATTCGTGACAGTATCAAGAAAAAGAATCAAAAAATTATGTGACTATAGGTAAGTAATTTCCTGAGACTGGGATGAATTTAACCTATGCTGGGTTGTTTCAACCCACTGTTTTCTGGTTTAATTTAACCAAACAGCTGAGTTTGTCCCTTTTTGACCCAAATAGCCCAACATTATTTAGTGAGCAGGTACCCACACTCCTTTGGCAATGTAGCATAGCTCATGAAGGACATTCCAGCTTCTCCAAAGTACACAGCACTCCAGTAATTACTCCACATGAGAGCTCATCGTCCCAGAAACACATACACCCTCGCCCCCATTTTTAAGTAAATACATAAAAGGATTTTTGAGAGGGTGGTGCGACTACATCCTCTCCCGCTGATGAAAACTTGATTTGTCAGCTCTTGGGGAGGAAAGCAGACGCACTTTTCTATGGCGGACAGCCGCCGTCGACTAACAAATCCAATTTCCAGTGAAACATGATGCCAAGTAGTGCCTCACGGGATACCGGTCACTGCGGACAACAACCTCCCACTACCCCTCTTCAATCTCTGGCATGCTCATCCGCCCGCATGAACAATTAGGCCCTGATTCCTTCATTATTAATCACGGTGCCCAGACAAAACACATGGTGTGATCGTAATTAAAATCTATTTGGGAGCATATGTGGCAGAGTCCCAAAAGGCTCAGGGTGGCGACGGAAAAAAATTAAGTGGCAAATAAAAGCAAAACAACACAGACAAACGTGAAACTCCTCGCTTACTGAAATCGTTCAGGACTATGAATACTGGAAAATGTGAGAGAAATACTTGTTAAAGAGTGTGAGGTAAATATTCAGTCTTTGGGGAATACAAATAAAGTAAATGGTTATTTGCTTTTTTGTCCATGTTTATGTACCTGGAATGAGTCCAGAGATGCAAACAGGATCCAAACAACCCAACGGATTGAACAACATCAATGATATCTTATTAAAACTTTGGCGGCGGTTCCAAAAGAAGAGAAAACATTCTCGCAGGGTATTAACAGAAAAGCCTGTTATGCTCCAATTTTACGAAACACCAAGGCTAGCGAGGAGATTACGTCTGTTGATTTAGCCTGATTTCAAAACAGGGTCACGGAAGATCACGTCTGATGAACCACCTCCATCCACCCTCACACTAGAAGCAATGCGAGGTTCAAAGGTCTCCAGAAACAGATTGAGATCAAATCGAGGGTCTGTGGAAATATGTTCACAACCGCCCTGAAAACATATATCCAAATAAAAAAGTGATGAGAGGTTTGTATTTACAGAAGAACCACAGTTCGCCTGTGATTTCTGATCGCTCGTGCGAAACATCACTGTGGTTTTATTTGGTCATGTGGGGCTTACTGTTTTATCTGAAGGGTTTTTGTGTTGTAGTTCTTCATCTGATAGCGAGCGATAATCCCTTGTATCTCTTGGCTTCATCTTGGTACAGGGGTTTGACACAAAACAACTGAAAAAGACGTGAAATCAGATAAACCTCTTAACAAGATTTGAATATGCAATTAATGTTTGGATTTATGAGGACTGAAATAGATAGCGTAAGATGTCTTGATGATGTTCTGCCGATTGTGAAAAGCCAAATTTTAACATTTTATTCAAAAGCTGAGCTATGACAGCACAAATAATCAAAAATATAATAGAGATTATAATCACGGTAAAATGAATGATTTACTATTCATAAAAACAGCGATTAAAGCAGTCCATTTATATTTACTGCTGGTGCATGACAGGTTTCCATTTACATCGAAAATAGTCACAATCAGAGTGTCGTGTGTGTACAAACTATAAAAGTGTTTTCTTGCATTTGTGAGTCTTACAATTTACGCAAAATATGCTTTGTGTGGTGTACTTGATGTGCCTGTATACAAGGGTGTGTCTGTCCCTTTATAAGTGCATGTAGACTGCATGGGTTTCATGTACACGAGAATGTAGACGAGAAGCCCCCTTTCATATGTATAGCGCTTTGAGTGCTGCAGAAAAGCGCTATATAAATATTATTACAAATTATTAACTAACCGTGAACAATACTTGCATATTTTTTGTAATTTTTGAAATTCTCTTTTAACATTAGTTAATGCACAATAAATAATAACCTGAACAATTGTATTGGCATAAAGTCTGTGTAAAGTGATATTATATTTGTGTTCTCAGTTTGTCACACCACAGACAAATGTGTTATTAACGATCCAGCCAAATCTGAAAGATAAAAACCCACCAAGTAAATAAAATAGTTATCAAAATCTGACTATCTGACGACTTTCTTTGCCCTCACATTCTGGGGGCGTGTCCACTATTGGTGCTGAAACCACGCCCACTTAGAGGAAAGCTGCCATCTCGTTTAAATTTCAAATACTGCCACAACTTGAATGGATGTTTGTGATTGTGTTCGGGGCGGGGCCATGCTCAGTGGCTCTAGTGCGTCATCGAGCCACTGTTTTAGCCACGCCCAAATAATCCTGAACATAGAAATGTGGAAAAAACGTGGCCCTATCAAACTCCACAGGCCCTATCATACACTAAGCGCAATGCGTGACACAAGTGTCTTTTGCTAGTTTCAACACTGTGCAATGATCATTTTCACGTTTAGCGCCACGTTGTTTAAATAGCAAATGCATTTGCGCCCAATTTTGCACCCATGGGTGTTCTGGTCTGAAAACAAGGTGTGTTCAGGCGCATTGTCGCATGGTTGAGGCAACCAAAATAGACTACGCCATTGACCAACAAAAACCTGGTCTAAAGTCAATGGCACAATGTTAATGTTAATGAGCGCAATATGCGCCTACAAATGGGACGACAACGTGCATTTGCTTATCACACACATGGATGCTCAGCAGCACACAACTGTTTTTAAATATGAAGAATGTAAGGATTAAAATGTAAAGAATTATTATTGAGTCTCTTGGACATAAATGAGGACCGATTATGAGACGTTACAAGGCGTTAAGAGCAGCTTCACCTGTAGCCTGGTAAGTAATTGAATGTTTTGCTTTTAAATGTTTAAATGTTACCCCACGGATTTATTGTATATGACTTTGTACATGTGAATATGCTGAGATGAAAACCTTTATGCTTTTCAAAACCCTCATGGTGCTGTCCGAGTGCTGAAACGTTTCGGAATCGGCTCTCGACACGTTTGTAAATGATTAATCTCCTGTTTGTTACAAATAAAGTATTTTTAGAGTACAAACCTTTTCTTCCATATTTGTATTAATTTTTTTATTTTATTTTTTTGGAGATTGCACTAATCTAGACTAGGCTATCTTTCCATTTACAGCAATGTAAAGCCTGCTAATTGTACTTCCATGACTGAAAGAAAACAACTTTTGTAGGTTTTAATACAAAAAATAAAAATTTCAATACAAATGAAAACCACATTTTTTTTACATCAGTCCTAAAGTGGGTGGTCTTCTCCCTCTTCTTAGTTTCCTAAATAGGGAATCAGCATGGCGCCAGGGCAACTGGATTTCTAAGGGGATGAAAGCTGAGACTCTCATTGGTTTATTGCACATTACGCCCAAAACACACCCATTACTCATTACGAATATAGGAACAACCCATTGTGCTTGGCGCACAAACCATTTTTCAGTCGTTAAATTAGCAACAGTGGGTTCGGACACTGCCGTTAAGACAATGCGTTTTGATCATTAAAATAGGGCCTCACAATTCAATACTACATAGTTGTCTTTGTAACGTGTTTCAGCAATACATTTCTAACATTTATAATGTGTTTAGAAACATTCCCTGAAATGACTTTACATGGACAACTAACATTACAAAGATTAATAAATGTAGAAACTATTTTCCTTAGTTTTAGCTCAATGATAGCAAAAACTTAATGATAATTTATTTAAAAATCAAATAAATAAATAAAAAGAAATTATATCCAGTCTTCTAGAAAGAATATTAACTAGATTGCAACTCCAATGCACATAACATCCACACTATTTTCTAAGTTAATTACAGATTTGTTTTTTTTTATTATTTAATTATCACGCTTACTCACATTTTTGGTCAAAACAACAAAATACAAACACAGTGAGGCTGTCAATCCGATAATGAACCGAACAAAAACAAAACCAACACTAAGCATAGGAGTAAATGACTTAACAATCACTGTACTTAATAATAAATGAATGGGTGCTGGGGGAGAGTGGTGAACATGCACTGACTTGTAAACACATTATTACTCGCGTCTGCCAACATGGACTGGTGTTTTTACCCATCATCTACCAGAGGAGCAGAACAATACATTAACCATGAGACCCAACATAACAATTGAGTTACAATGCATCAAAGACTCAAGTGAGTATCGATCTGTTCAATAAACAAACCTAGAAACAAAACACATTACCCTTGCTAACTGACTCTTGAAACTCTGAAGTTCCTGCAACAGAATTGAAACCCCAGTGGTTTAAAAAAAACATGTTTTGCCTAAAATGTTAATACTTTCAGATTATAGTGCCCTAAAACATGTTTTAAAAATGCATTCTGCTCAATTCTGCAGATTTCCACCCAAAATCATTGTGAAAATGTCCGTCTACGCAGCATTTTATTATATCTCCAACCCCAAACAAACAAACTAGGCCTTTATCAGTTTATTATTGTGTGTATGCAGATGTGATTTTAAGAGCAGGGTTGGAATGAAACTATGCAGTTTATGAATTTGAATTGCACTTGCCTGGCTCAATATGCCAATATCATGTCATCTGTAAAACTGCTTTTGGTGGATTTATGGCTTACGTAGTTTAAGTACATTATTCATTAAGTGGTTCATAATAGTCCACCAGGTCATTCTCAGCCAACATTACTCAGGTATTGTGCCAGATTTCATCTACAAACCGTATGTCATCCTCTGGGATGCCTCATGAAGTAAACTTTTCAAGGGTCATTTAATTATTAGATATTTGATAAATGAAGACTTTGTTTCGCATCGTGTCAGCAGTGGTGCCAGTACACAAAGAACAAAATCACGATGCTCCTATTTCTAGGTCTTTTTATTGTGTTTATGTCTCTCTCTCTTGTTCTCAACAGTCTGTAACTGTGCTGTTTGTACTTGTTCAGCGGTTTAAAGAAGAACTCCTCTGGAGAGATGCTCTTGGTGGAAATAGCTCTTCGCTAAAACAGCAATGTTGTCAGTTAATGCAGGCTTGATGTGACAGGGCCGTCATGGGAGAGTGTTGACATCGTCACATTTATTCTTTTCATTTTTTTATTTCTTGCTAAAATAGACCAAGCCTCCATCAAGTTGTTCACTCTGTTGCAGGTTAATGCATTTTTTCTCTTTAAACAAACAGTAAGGAGCATCATTACAAATGGACATTGCTTAAATGAAGCACTTTACCTCTGTTCTTACTGGGTTGGTGTGTTAGGTTGAGGAGCAAAAGATCCTGCTGGGATGATTCAGATGAATGAACTATGAAATTGTTGGAAAACATAGGGTTTGGGAAAGAAAACAATGGGCAAATGTTTAATTCTGCCTTATTCACAAACACATGCACAGTAAATATTTATGCTTTAGCCCACACTGTAAAAATCCCTTGTTGCAGTTGCACTTACATTTTTTAAGTTTAACCAACTAATTAATTTCAACTTTTTGACTAGTAGGTATAAGATAAAGTTGAATTAGCTTAACGGGGACATTTTTAAGATGTTTTGATGTTCCCATAGCACGTAAGTGAAGTTTTAGCTTAAAATACTATAAGATAATTTATTAAAGCATGTTAAAATTGACACTTTGTAGGTGTGAGCAAAAAATGTGCGGTTTTGGGTGTGTCCTTTTAAATGCAAATGAGCTGATCTCTGCACTAAATGGCAGTGCCGTGGTTGGATAGTGCAGATTAAGGGGCAGGATTATCCCCTTCTGACATCACAAGGGGAGAAAATTTCAATGAAATCTTTTTTTACATGCTTGCAGAAAATGGTGTGCCAAAACTAAGTTACTGGGTTATTTTTCACATTTTCTAGGTTGATAAGAGCACTGGGGACCCAATTATGGCACTTAAACATGGAAAAAAATCTGATTTTAACTCTTTCACCGCCAGCGTTTTAAAAAAAAGTTGCCAGCCAGCGCCAGTGTTTTTCACGATTTTCACAAATGTTTAATACCTTCCAGAAAATGTTCTTCTTTAAATATATAAACATACAATATATCAAATGAAAGAACAGACCCTCTGCTTTCAAAAAAAAAAAAAAAACACATTTCATCCTACCTTCGGTAGTTATTTTGTAATCAGCTTTTGAATATAGGTAGGTTTCTGCAAAAACACCACATTTTGAGCAAAAAGCAGAGATAATTCAATTTTTGTGACAGACTTTTCATAGAGTTCCCATTCAGAGCGATCTTTAAAACAAACACGGACATGCCGCTGCTTGCCATAGGGCAATACTTCCGGGTTTAAAAAGTTGCGGTATTGCGGAAAAACGGAAATACTCGTCATTGGCGGGGAAGTGTTTTCTCTTGATTGATGAGACATCTCGTCAATGGCGGCGAAAGAGTTAATGATATGTCTCCTTTAAACAGAGATGGTGATAAAAAGACTAAAGTTACAGATTGAAGCTTTAATTAATTCCTGAAATGTTCCTTTAGCTTAGTGGTAAAGAGCGATACAAAAGGTTGTGGATTCAATCCCATGGATATTCTTATAAAATGTACACCTTACAATGCACTGTCAATTACTGTAAACTGCCAGATGTTTGTAAATCTTTCAATATTACTATTACAGCTCAGAAATCAGGCATTATATGTCAAAAAACAAAAGACTCTAGCTTAATGTTTTAATACAATAGTTTTGCCAGATCTGGAAATGTTTTCAAAATATACAGAAATTTATTTTTTGATATTGCAAAACAGATTTCTGTACTGTATATGTCTAATTTTAACAAGCTTCCACTTTGTTGTCGAATAAACTACAATATGCCAATATTGTAATAGAGTATAATTTATGCAGATATTATAACGTCTGAATTGCTTTAATTATAGAACATAACTCTACTCTAATGGATTTAACAGCAATAAAAATTACTAGGCATGAAAACTGAGTGGTAAAGACATAAAAATATATATTTGGGGACAGATATATAAATATAAATAAGCTCACATATAGCTCGGCCCATATTTTATAACATACATTAATGTCTTCTCTGTTTAGTCATAAAGCAAGTCAGGAGATACAGTACACACTCGCACACACATAAACACGTTTTTAACTATACTATTGCATAACGGCCACTACTGTTTTATAGGATTAATGATTGCTTTCTTGAATTTAATCTTTTGGAAAATTAGCAATTATAGCAACAGTGCCCAGCCTATCACGTTTACAGCGAATAAATATAGCATCCATCTGCATGTGGTGCTTTTATAATGAACGCTTTCATATGGGTGCAAATCAACTCCCCTCGTGTACCACAATTATCTTCATTCTGCATCTAGGAATCAATGTCTCTTTCCTTTATCAACCCACAATTAGTTTTACAATGAGAACGAGTTTACCAAGCTCACACTCTTATGGGGAGTTTGTCCCAGACCTTCAGTACATCACCACCACATGCATTTGGGAGCACACCCCGGTGTGTGAGTTTGTATATTGAGTCGTGGCTGAGTCACGCAGGCCTGTTCAAGCTAATTAAAAGTGCCTTATTGATTATTCGAGCTGGGTGCTGTGTTGTCGGTAAACTGTCCGGTGTGGAGTGTATGTGTGTGTGCGCGCACGGTTACGTGATCAAGTCATTGCTAATTCATTAGCAAGCCACACTTTGCATTGTGCATTGATCTGACAGAACAAACATGTGAAACACTGATCAACTGTCGGACTAATCGGAAAATAGGAAGTCTGGACTTAAGCACCACCACACATGACAGAAAATGTGCACCACTTGTTGATAGTTTGTGCCAAGTTTGCAAAAAACCTTTGGCAGAAAGGAAAGTTAACCACAACTTGCAAAGAATTTTGAGGAACTTTTGGCAAATGTCCCCCAATACTGGCAAACTGTAACTGAAAATCCTTGGCAAAAACACGCAATCCATCTCAGCTGTCAAATTTTTTCCTGAAGTGAAATGTGATTATTGGAAGTTGACTTCAAATATTGAGCTGTGTCTTGCAGTGTGATGCTTACAACATTTTTTTTATAACATTTTTTAAGACTTTAACATTTTTCTTAATATGCCATAACACATTAAACTTTTCTTGTTGTTGCCTTGATACAAGATATGTGTTTTTATTACATTATATTAATCTTAAGACCTGAAATGTTTATACTTTTTAGGGGTGGTTTCCCAAACAGGGCTTCCTAGTCCCAGACTAAAATGCATGTTTAAATGTAAAAACACCTGTTCCTGACTAATTGTAACATAAATTGGTGACATTTTTGTCTCAAGATGCACACATGTAGTGTTTTTTGTAAGGTATGTTTGTAAAAAGTCCTGGATTAGCCTAAACCCTGTTTGGGAAACCGCCCTTTAGGGTTTTCTTTTTTTTGAGGAGGTGTAAGCCTTGCATATAACCATGTGCAGATCTAGTCCTTTTTCAAGGACTTTCCAGGTCCAATACCCTAAAATTCAAGGACTAAATGTAGGGACACATTTCAAGTAAGAGCAAGGTTACATCTTGTTACCTTTTTAGATACATTGTTACAGTTCCTTTTCAAGGGAACTCGCGCTGCGTCACTGCGGTGACACTTTGGGGATGCTTCCGGGGTAAGTGCGTCTGAATGTGTATATTAAATTCAACCAATGGTGAGGCTTAAAGACAAAGACAGGGTGACGCGGGAGCCAGGAAGTATATCGCTATCTGAAATATTGCCAAAGGTGGCGTTACAGGGACGCAGGAAGTATGGCAAGGAAGCCTCAGCGTCTAATTCCCTTCTCAGGGAACAACAGTTACATACGTAACTCGAGACGTTTTCATGTGTCAAACACAACTATGCAAAAAAGCATTTTAGTATGAAACAACATTTGCATAAAGAAGATATAAGCATTTAAAGGGAACAGTTCAGCACGTGTGCTTAAAGTCTAGAATTTTTATAATATAATCCTACACTACACAGACAATAATGTGGCTTTTTTCCAGAAAACTTCTTGCATAAAATAGATTCAAGCACTTCAATGACCTGTATCTATGTATGTATATTTTCAAAAACTTCCCAGGGCCTTGAATTATTTCCCCCGGATTCACAAACTTTCAAGGATTTCAAGGACCCGTAGGAACCCTGTAGAGTAAACTGCAAAAAAATTGTACATAAAAATTGCGAAAAACTTAAAAATGGGTGACCAGACAGAATCCAAAAATCTGGCATCTTCCACAAGCAACATATTGAAAAACATAGAGAAAGAAGGAAATAGCCATGCAGGAATATGACAGAACAAGATTTAAATAAAAAATGTGGCGAGGAAAGAGAAGATGAGGATGAGAAAGTGAAATATGGGGAATGGGAAAATTGGAGAAGTAGAAAATCAAAAAGAGAGAGTGAGAAAGTGAAGGCTGGCAAAAGGATTGACAATGTCTGGCACATAGTACCGAGCATCTGACAGGCATGTAAATCTCGCTTTTGAATGGATCAGCCTGACATGCACAAGTCCTTGTACTTTTCAGTCACACACAAACACAGAGACCCCACGGTGCCAATGCCAGAGGGACGCATTCACATTATGGCATACAGGCACACACCCTTTGCAAACTTTACACCCCTTTACACCCAATTTATTTTGGGGGCTGTACAATTTTGTAAAAAGTATGTAAATATACTGCCTGTCAAAAACATGCAGCAAAAACCATGACCTGACAGCAGTGAGCTGGTAATATGCATGAAAAAAAAAATGTTTGAGGCAATGACCATCTACTGGTTCAGTAGCACATACAGACTCATTCTACTAGAGACCTTCTTAATAAAATGAAATGCAATAATGACTTAAAATTGCTACATTATATGAAGATTTTTGTTCCAAAAAGCAATAAATCCATTTTGACTAATTTCGGTAAAAACGTGTTTTCCAAAGTGACAAGATTGAAACCACTATTTTCTGTTACAAACTTTCACATAGCATCTTTAGGTTATAAAAATATACAAATGTGCATTCATCTTTGCCATGTTACATTCATTTAGTTGACTACACTGATTAAAAAAATAAACATTAATGGCATTAATCAAAACACTTACTTTGTCATATTAAGAACACTGTTATTGCTGCGGTCATCCTTGGGACATCTTCACTGAACTTTTTGACAGCGATCAGCTGTAAAATGTTTTTGGTCCTGCTCGATTTTCGTTGACTTCGAGTAAAATAATGGAAAGTTTTTCATAAGATCTCCTGGGGTCAATGTGTTAGCATGACAGAAGCTTGATGCTGTCGGGAGAACAAGCAACAGCCAGCATTTTTCCATCTCCAGAGTGCCTCTTACGTAAATTATTCGATTTTGATGGCTTATGTTTCTTCTCCGCCACAGTAAACCACCACAGTATTATTAATGCCATCAAAGTATTATTATTTTTTTGTTTGTTTTGGGGGGAAAAGGGAGAAAAGATGACACAGTGGATATTGGATTTTGCGTAAAATTAAGAATTTACTTTTTAATACTGACCTGATACAATACTGATTTTGGCAGTAACTCTTTTTTAATGTCGTTTATTGCGATTTGGAACCAAACTCTTCATATGTTACTATAAAGAATCACTGTTGATAATCATTAACCTGCAAAACAAATAATAGCACGTAATCTTTTTTCCAGCCAATCTCTACCGTAAAAGCTCATTGTGTTTTCGCTGAAACAGAAAATATTTTGGGATGTTGTCGAACAGAAACACATCTCACCCTTGCAATGCCAATAAATCAGAGAGAAATATAAATCAATACTTTGTTGTAATTCTGAATACCTCTGCAGCATAGGGCAACATTAGCAGAATTATTGTAAAAACAACTGAATTGTTCTTCCTCTTTCTGCCCATACCTGGTCATTTCTGTATTTGTATGATTCCAAAAAAATCCATGAGATTTCCCACAGGCCAGAATCCCCACTGGTGGCAGCTAAAAGAGGCCAAAGCATGGAAATCCTGCAAAACCAGCCAGACCTCTCTTCCGCTGGGCACATCCCCATCGGCTGCACATTCTCCTATATGGAACTGCGGGATTTGACAACACAACCTTGCCAAAGTCAATAAGATTTACTTTACATGTTAGGAAATGACCTGTGGATCACATCCAAACTTGGTTCCTTATGCTAATGCCACATGCATCACAGCGCCCCTTAATGTTTGCTTTAGTTTCCAGTTGCATCTTTAGGGATTTTGAAACTATTTATCAGTGACGGCTCGTGACTGCTCATTCGAGGGGCGCAAATTCAAAATATGTGTTCGGAGTGTCATTTGTGTTGCTCGTCTTTTCAAAATATGTGTTTGTTGCATCATGTGAACCATGTGCATCACGTGTTTTGTCAAAATAAGGGCCTGCTGCACACGTGTCAAAACCGTTTATGATAAAAGAGACACTCACGTTCATAAAAGACACTGCCTTAACAGTAAACTGTGATTATGCAAGTATCTGGCAAACGCGAGCGTCTCTTTTATCATAAATCCTTTAGACGCGTTTGCAGCAGGCACTTATTTTGACAAGACACGTGATGCACACAGGTTCACTCGACACGCAGAACACATATTTTGAAATTACGAACCACACACACGACAGCTACATACATGCTGTGACCAACTTCGCATCGAGCGCCCTCGAAAAAAGAAGTCACCAGCCACTACTGCTATTTACTCTGTTTCATCCAAAGAAGACGTTTTTTGCCAAAAAGCTTGCATGCACTTAAGAGGGTTTTGCAACATATGACAGTCACATTCCTTAAATAACAACAAAATGTTTAAAGTGACATTTGTGAAAATAAGGAATTTCAATAACTGACAAATAACGTTTTCATTGTCATTGTCATACAAGTGAATTTACTAAACCTAAACATAAGAGCCTGATAAAAATGCTCATTTGCAAGAAAACATGTCACTTAGAGGGTTTTGCATCTGCAACTATTTGTATCTTTATTTATTTATTTTAAACACAAGTTATATATATATTTCTAGCTGCATCAAAAAATGGAAAAATAAAATAAATAACTACTTCAATGAGAGACTTTTGCATGCATGTGTTTGTATCTACAGTACGTGCGTTTGCAGACAGAATTAAAGTTAAATTACAATTAAAGTCAATTTGAATACATGCAGTGTGAAAACATTGTGTAACATAACGTGTTATTATATTTAACTGTATGGCTTAACACATTATCTTTGAGATCCCTAATTTGTATGCATGTGCTTTCACCTTGTGACGCACAAGCTAAACTTGTTTTCCTACACTGGTGTTTGAGAAAAACACATCCAGCATTGACCGTCTTTATCTTTAAACAATGTGAAATCGTTTTTTATAGTTCTGGCCCTTAAAGACACATTTTCCAGACGATTCAAATCTGCACAGAGCAATTATCACTGCATGGTGCTTTTAAGGAGCAAAATAACATTATCTGTCAGCTGATCAATGGCTCATCCCACAGGATAGTGTGAGACATATTGGATTGCGAAGTACCAAGGTGACTCAAACAACAGTATTTGAAAAGAATTATTAAAGGTCCCGTTCTTTCTGTGTTTTTGAAGCTTTGATTGTGTTTACAGGGTGCAATATAACATGTGTTCATGTTTCACGTGTATTTTTCACACAATTGACTTATATGTATAGTGCTGTTTTCACTGTCCTCAAAACAAGCTGACGTCTTCCTTGTTCCATGAAGTCCCTCCTTCAGAAATACGTAACGAGTTCTGATTGTGTAGTTTATTAAGTGTATTGTGATTTGATAGCAGCATAGCTTGCCGTTATCTTAGCTGCCGACTGACGTATTCCTGTGGGCGGAGTTTAGTCAAAAAACTGTTCTAGTGACGTCATTAAATCAAGAGGTAGAGGGGTGTAGTCCAAACCGGCCGTTCGCTGTAGGCTTTGAAAGGCAAATTCTGTTAAAGAAAATAAATCGTCTGGCAGTGAACTTTGAGCTTTAGCATTTTACAGGTATTATTTATGCTATTATAGCAAAATTACACACTACACTGTAAAAAAATTCCATAGAAATTACAATGTTATTGCAGCTGGGTTGCCGGTAATTTACCGTAGATTTAAATTTATGTTATTTACTGGCAAGAGTTTGTTCAAAGTTAAATAAATGTTAAATATTAACACGTCTTTATCTTTACAGAATAAAACTAAACAATAACAGCCTCATGCGAAGCATTCTGGGAACTCATCATCAACCTTTTTCTGTTTTTTGCTTCAGATTTTGTTTCCCAGAATGTTTTGCTTGATGCTGTTTTTTTAGTTTTTTAGTTCTCTGTAAAGACAAAGACTTGTAAATGTTTAATGTTCATTTAACTTGAACAAAATGTTGCCAGTAAAAAACATAAATACATACATTTAAATCTACGGTAAGTTACCGGCAACACAGCTGCAATTTCTACAGATTTTTATACAGTGTATGGTTTAAAAATGGGATCAGAAAGAACATGACCTTTAATCAAGTCTTGAGCAAATATTGAGAAATCAGTCCAGAGACGCAACTGAACCAGGGTCCGAGGGGTCTTCTGCCTAAAGAATAAATAGTGTATTGTATTTTAAAGAGATAAAACCAAAAATTAAAATTCGGTCTTAATTTATTCACCCTCATGTTGTTCCAGGCCTTTATACATTTCTTTTTCTGATAAATGATGATTAGCACACAACTGGTGAACTTCAATTGACTTCCATAGTAGGAGGGTTTTTAAGGAGGTTTTCTAGCCATTTCTAGCAACCGCGGAGGCAGTTTAAACAGTAGCCCAAATCTAACTTGAAAAAAGAGGACTTGGCAACGCCACCCCGCACACAGCATCTCTCGTCAAGTTCACGCTTTATCTCTAAATAAATGTACAACGCTGAGTTGGAGAAGTTGTTCTTAAGAAGTTTTCAGCAATGAAAACACATTTTTTTAAAAGCACGACACTATTTTATTGCTTTATGTATAGCTTAATGTTATGAAAGTATACATGAACGCTGCAGAATGTATGATGCGTGATGCGTTGCCACTGCCTTGCTATTGTATGTTTCTATGATGAGAATTATGTGAAATGTTAATATTAGGTAAATATAAGACGTGAACTTGAGCACAAATGATTTGCGCATGTGCACAAGGTATTTTTTCATCTGACTGAGAAAATACTATGATTCACCCGTTTGCATGCATACTTTTCTCCCGCTGATTAAATCGCAGATCACAGATTATGGTGTTTACATAAAGGCCTTTCTATACGATTAAGCCATCAATATGATTACAATGTATGCATGTAAACGTAACTAATGTAGAACACATATAAACATAATTATTTAAATAAATAAATAAATAAATACATAACTAGATTATAACACATTAATAAAAAAAAATAAAGACAAACTAAAAAAAATCTTAATTTTCAATTTTGACCGCCGCGTCAGGCTAAACAGCTACAGCATAGGTCTTATGCAGAAGTATAAACCAGGCTTTATGATATCTTGTAGTTTAGGCCAAATACTGTCGTCCAGTTTCATCATTAGAACATTTGTTGAAATGTTAATGGGCCCTTTGTATATTTTCCAATATTTGAGAATGAGAAACAAACCCCATTTTACACCATTATTCTGTAGTGATAGAATAAATGTGCTAAATGGCGACATTTGTTTTCATTAAGAGGGCAGTACACTAGTAATTTCCAGTAAAGTCTTAATTAATTGTATTAAATGGTGGTGTTATTTCTGTTTGTTTTGCTTAATGAAGATTTAAAATTTAGAGTATATGTGTAATGAAAGTACTGTGTTTACCACATTAATCTGTGAGAGGTGCTGATGGTTTCATTCTGCTTCAGTCTACTTCATAACACAATTCTCTGGAGTGATCAAAATGTTGATGTTACGTATGAACCATTTGCATACATATGCTGAACTGAGCCGTCTGCGTTTTACATTTAAATGCACATAAATAGTTATGCAGGGAAAGAATGTTTATCACCTACAGCAGGGTAGTTATTGATTTATGAGTGTTGTTTATGAAGGTTATGAAGAGCATGGCAAGTGAAGGACATCAGGTGGATATGTATGTATATTTATGCATATGTGCTAGCAGTGTGATGTACTTAACACATGTTGTAAAATGAATTTATACTGTATATTGACTGGGATTTAAGCAGGTAGGAGAGTTTTTGCATTCCACTGTTTTTCGAATCAATTAAATGTAATCTTAACTGTTAACCATTTTCATCAATCTTAACCATTAACTACCCTGAAATCAATGAGAAATGATATAAGAAGTTGTTGAATGCCTACATCTCTTACTCTAAAAAATAATTGGATAATAAAAAGTTTGTTCCTCTATGGGCTTGTACAGTACAAAGTTTTTTATACCGAAATGCGTCCTTACTTTGTAAAACTAGAATTACCTTATATCCTTCATCATTGGGTTGCACTGTTCCCAATAAGAAATTCAGTGAAGTGTCTAGCAATTGTTGCTACCTCACAAAGAAACAGGAAGCAGCCAATAACATAGTGGCCCCTCAGGAGCTGTTATATACAACAGCCGTCCACTCCTGTTAAAGTAGGCAAATCATGCCAAAAAATGAATAGGGTTAATAGAATACAATTCAGTAGAGCCAACAATGTAAAAGTGTGCTTGTGCATCGTGCTTTCGTATATGGGGTCCCATTTCACAGCGATTGATTTGGATAAATAACGACACACCTTCTTTCTTTCACACATTCTTTGCAGGACAGATGCTTGGTTAAACACGCTTTCATCCGACGCATCGCCTAATCCACAACAGATTGTTCAAAATAGAAAGAAAAAGGAGAGAGAAAGAAAACAATCTGTGCGTTTTCCCCCAAATGACACAAGCAGGTTTTCCATTTGATGAGTTTGATTGCCGTCACAATACAGAAAAGACTCCTCTAAGGAAAAACTGCGGGAAAATTGAGGAATTTGACTTGTTATATGGTATTGTTCCAGAGAAAAGCAATGCATTGCTTTTTATCTACACTGGCAAGTGTTTTACTCGATAAGCTATATCAAATATGTCAAATATCTGGAATGGGTCTGTAGATCTTTATTTGGTGAATTATTGACTTAAAGAGCAACTATCCTCTGATTCACAATTTTACATTTCCTTTGGTGTGTAAGTGTGTATTAGTACTTGTAAATGATATGAAATAGGTACATAATCCAAAGTAAACGATGACGCAAGTTATCGTCTTCAACGTAAATCTCTTTTCTTCGACTACAACAAACACACAGATTGTAGGCAACCGTTTACTTCTTGGGCCGGCTGATGTGGACAAGACTGACATTATCATAATTCCTCCTGCTTTGACTCATAGCCTGTAAGTTAACTTACACTGTAAGTGAATCTTTCAAACATGGTAAGGAGCGTCACATTTCCGGCTGACGTCAGAGGTATTCAGGCCAATCACAACGTACAGATTAGCTGGCCAATCAGGGAGACAGCGCTTTTTAGATCAATGAGCTTTGTACAAAATCAGAGCGTTTGAGGGACGCAGTATATCTGGAGCTAAAAAATGTACGGTATGTGGAAAAAAAAGTGTATTATGCCAAATGCACAATTTGTATGAGGTGGCTAATTTGTATTAATTTGTACATGTTTTTGTTCGATTTGCATTCACCTCTGTGATGTTAGGGTTAAAGGCAGGTTTTCACCACTGTTTTCTTTTTCATAATAATCGTACATTTTTGTGCGATTCGCTTTGAAAGCATTCATACAAATTAGCCAAAACAGTTTCAAGTAATACATTGTGTATAATAACATGTAAAGCACACAGGACTCACTGTAAGAAAATATGCAGCATTTTTGTCAGATCAACATATATTTTTTATGTTATTTTAACTTAAAAAATTAACTTACCGTATTTTCCGGACTATAAGTCGCTCCGGAGTATAAGTCGCATCATAAATCGCATCATAAATACAGGAGCAGCATATAGCGGACTCTTGCGGCTGTAGATGGTAATGTTGTCTCCTGGCTCATAAATGTCAAAATTAATTCATACTGACTTACAAGGCGCACCTGACTATAAGACCCAGCACCAGCCAAATTATGAAAAAAATTTGGCTTATAGCCGGAAAAATACGGTAAACTATTTCAACTTGATTTTATAAGTTAGGTCAACTTTTCACAAGCCAAACTTAAAATAGTAAGTTGAATTGACTTGCAAAACCAAGTTGTTTTAACTTTATGCAACATTTTCTTTTACAATGTACCAACTATTTTCTGCATGTTTGTTTGTTGTATATACATACACTGTAAAAAAATCTTTGCTGTCTTACTTTTTTTATTAACTCAGATTTACAAGTCAACT
Source organism: Misgurnus anguillicaudatus (assembly GCF_027580225.2). Lineage (NCBI taxonomy): Eukaryota > Metazoa > Chordata > Actinopteri > Cypriniformes > Cobitidae > Misgurnus > Misgurnus anguillicaudatus. Next base: position 26,884,747 of record NC_073350.2, on the reverse strand, counting down.
TACTATTTATCTTGACTAGAGATGAGTTGTTATAACTACAAATGAGTTGTTGTAACTTATAAAATGAAGTTGACTTTTTTCAAATATATTTTATAAGTTGTAAAAACTCATCTCTTGTAGAGATAAATTAACTTGCTTACTTAACTCTTTCGCTGCCATTGACGATATAACTCGTCAATTAAGAGAAAACGCTTCCCTGCCAATGACGAGAATTTCCGGCTTTCCGCAATACAGCTATTATCCAACAGGTGGCGCACTTCCGCAACTTATACAACCCAGAAGTAGTGCCTCATGTGAAAGAGAAAGAACTCTGTGTATGTTTTAAAGATCGATTTGCATCTGATCTATAGAATGTTTTATATAGGTCTATGTCTAATTCTAAGTCATAATGTTTTGTACTATGCTAAATGAATAAGCTTTCTATTGGTGTATGGTTTGTTAGGATAGGACCAGTGGTGTAGTCTACGTGATACGCAGGTATACGCCGTATACCCACTAGAAATTGTCAAGGATTTCCGTATACCCACTAAAAATAGCTTGAGGATGCGTAACAGCATGGTTTTCTGACATTTAAAACTTTTAGTCATAATTCAGATGTAAAGCACTGACCAGTAGCATGCTACACTTGCTATTTTAGCGGGTTGAACTGCATATATATATTAGGCTATATATTTGGTGTGTTTGAATTGCTGCCGAACGGCGCGATCCGATTCGCGTATGAAATCAAATTACCATAGCGGCGCGACTGGGGAGCAGACTGGTGTTGCACCAGAAGAACCCACAGGCGAGTGACAGCAAAGTACCGCGAGAGCGATTGCATTTATCACATGGAGAAATTTGCTTCGAATCGCTCTCGCGGTACTTTGACATCACCAAAGGGTATGCTTGGCGCCAAATGAAGTCGAACCTGCAGTGTAGCTGCTCACGCGACACTGTAAACAAACAATCCATGTGAAGTGAACGAGCTGCTGCAATATAAAATCCGGAGAGTTAACAACGCACATGTGAGTAAACAACATTTAAAACATCAGTCCAGTTTATTACTTTATCTGGAGGTAAGGCTCCAAATGCAATAAAATAAGCCCGTAATTATATCCTGATGGTTTTAGCTTTCAGCATGTTTGCTTGTGGTTCATAGTGTTAAACTTTCCTTCTCTGTGTTAATTAGGGGTGTAACGGTACGTGTATTCGAACCGGACCGTTTCGGTTCAGGGCTTTCGGCACGGTGCACACGTGCACCGAAAGGCCGAATGCATTTTGTGTGCGCCTGTGCGGAACATAATACGTGCGTTTCCGCACGAACATATTAAGTGGCGGAAGTCTCCTCGTTCAGCGCAAGTCTTCTGTCAAACATATAACATGATTCGGCCCGCAGAAAGATTTTTATTTACTCAGTTGTATATCCGTTTGATTATTGATGTAAACGTTTACGTGTCGTATCTAAAAGCGCATGTTAAACCCGTGTCAACGCGCTGCTTTGTTCTTTCAAAAGTGAGTGAGAGGTTGCGCGTCTTTCGTTGCTACGCATTCATGAGACGCACTTTCTGTGACAGCGAGAATTAGGAATGCGTGATCAGATTTTTCATCTGCACCTCACGTCAATCATATCATTGTCACAATGCGATCAGCTGGTCGGGACACGGAAGAGTTGTACCCGGGCTTACTCAGCTGTCACTCAGCTGCGGAGGGGTTCGTAAGTAAAGTCACAGCTTACATTGATGACACAAGCAAAGATTAGGAGAAACGTGCAAAAGATAAAAGACGGCTATGTATGCAACTCACTAATCTCAAAATGAGTGTATGATAAGTATATCATCATGTTGCTTGCTATGCAGTTACACATAGAGCAGTAATATTATTTTTATACAGAGATGGTACATAGCCAATTCAATACTGTGAGGTAAACAATCCAAAATAAATAAAAACAGAACATTTTTGGTGGCAAAAATGTAGGCTAATTGTTCATAAATGTATTCAGGAATTGAATTTGTTAGTTCAAGGTTTTAGTAGAAAAAGTTTAAGAGAAGGTTAAGAAAAGAGTTACCTTCTGTTATAAAATAATGTAAAAAAGAACTTTGCAGTAGTATTTTATTTATTATTTTTTCATTTTATATATATTTTATATGTTATATTTAATAAAAAAAGTGTTTAAAAAAAGTGTAAACAAATTGTAAAAAAAGTTTATAGTAATAAACAACCTGCAGTTTAATGTTTGCATTTTTCCCTTACTGTACCGAAAATGAACCGAACCGTGGCTTCAAAACCGGGGTTCGCACCGAACCGTGATTTTTGCGTACCGTTACACCCCTAGTGTTAATTTATATATCTACGTTCAAGATGTATATGATCTTAAACTTTTGTGAGGAAAATCATGTCTGCGATGTTCCGTTCAGACTTGCAAATTAAAGATCATTTTCTTCACTTTGGTTTGGGTGTCTAATATTAGGCTACATGATGGTCTTGTAATAATAATTAAGTAAAAGCCTATTTTCATTTTTAGACACTACTTGTATTATATGCATAAAATAAGCTTTTATTTCAATGACTATGCAAATTAGAGTTAATTCATGGTCATCTTAAATGTGTATTAATTAAAAACATTTACACCATTAAATTACACATGGTAATGTTATCACTATAGGTGTCATATAATAGCTATTGAAAGAGTGGATTTTTATCTCCTTCAATGCATGTGTTAGCCACGGATTGAAGATTGTAAACAGTTACAGTTTATTTAATTTTAACATAAAATTAACAGTTGAGTAACTTTTGGCCCTAAGTTAGATGTTGATTAACACTAAACCAGTCTAAAAATCAGTCCAGTTTCCCCAGCTGTAAACCCATTGATTGTTAAAGTCTTTTTTTCTTATAATAAACTGACATGTTGATAACACATTCAGTTAATGTGTTTATGAGTACACTTTCAGAATGCTCTGTTACATGAAGATCCATACTGTATGCATCTGTAAGTGTGGTGGTGCTTATGGGGTGTCACGCTGGGACGAGTGAGCATAAGGGTGAGAGGGAAAAATCACAGTATACTCACTACAAAAATCTAGACTACACCACTGGATAGGACAATATTTGGCTAAGACAGTGGTTCTCAAAATGTTGGGCGTGCAGCTAGGGCTGCACGATTCGGAGAAAAAATCTAATTGCGATTTTTCTGATCAAAATTGCGATTCGCGATTTAAAGTGCGATTCATTAGTATATAATAAAAGAGGTACATCCAGGTTTGTTGTGGTGGTTTTAATAGCACCAAAGAAAGATGCTGTGCTACTGTTTATTTAAAACCTCTTAAACATTGTACCAAGTTGTCTGCAGGACTTTGCTATTCTGCAGACAAACTTTTTTTTAATCTAAGAACATTAAAAAAAATACAATTTAAATTTTTTTTTTGAAAGTTTTATTTAAAATAACATATAGGCCAATGTATTTTGGCTGTCACTACAACAATGCATCTGACAAGCAAATGTTTAGATTTTCTTTTAATCATAAGACTATACTCATCTTGTTTTACTTTTCAGGCATCTGTAATAAATGTAAATATATTAGTTATTAGAATCTATGATTTAACATAAGCAAAAAATACAAATAAAACACTGCACAGTCCTCACTGTAGGATTTTTAAATGTGGAGCTGCAGAAGCTTGTTCAGTTAAGAGTAAGGAGTGATTTTAATTTTTGGTGTGTAATAAACATTTCTGACACAGAAAGCACCAGGTTACTGTCACTTTAAGACACAAGACAGCTAAACTGCTCTGCTTCAATATAGCCTACTGATAAACATCCAGCTGTTTATGTTCACTTAGACAAGAAAGAAAACTTAAGTTTAGTGATCACGCGTGTGCTGACTGCTCTCTGTGTGCGCGCTTCATGAACCCTCATGCCTGTAAATATTCAAAGCGGTGCAGATGTGCGCGTGCAAGAAAGTATAATGTACCTGTTTCGTCTGCTGTGTTCCGGGCTTTAATGAAACCTGCTTATAGTCTGATGAGGCGCTTGTCATTGTTTGCGATGCATGACGAGAAACGGACGTATATACACCTTTCTTTAAGTCCAACATTACACAAAAGGGAAATGTTTTCGTGCATTTCTGTCCTTTCATTTGCCGGTTAATGAGTTATAATGCGTTTTTAAAATGACTGAATCCAAAATCTGCCAACTTCATGACATTCCGCGTTGTGCAGTTAATTCCATTTGTATGCATTTCGCGATTCTGTCCGTGTTTTCCGCATCGCGGAAATCATATGGCCGTACTTTGTTGAGGAGTTGAACTGCTGCTCGCGCTCATGTTTTCCAAATGGTGTGATGACGTGTAGTCAGCACCTCAGTGTTCATGCACTCTATTGGTCTAAACTGCATCAAACGTAAAATGCGCATGAAGCGAACTGTCAAAAACTGCGTACTAGATGATTGTTATATTTAATAGTTTTGAATCGAAATAATCGCATTTCTTGCGATTCGAAAATCGCATCCATTCACATCGCGATTTCGGTTTAAAAACGATTAATCGTGCAGCCCTACGTGCAGCACACCTGTGTATGGTGCATACCTTTCACTGAAAAAAAAAATCCTTTCAATTTACGTAATTTTAATGTGTACATCGGTCCCACATGATCCGATTGTTTAAAACCAAAATAATTTTCTCAAATTAATTTTTATGTGTCAGACCAAAACATTTTAATTACTTTAAGTAGTCTAATAGAAATATATTGACTCAAAGTGCTATTTCTCTTTACTATAACACATTTATTTTTTAATGTTTAAGTAATTTTATTATGTAAGGGGACTAGATTTTCATCTCTAATTCCAACATGCTTTTTTAATGCTTATATTATGGGATTATGTAACTCTAAAGCAATTTCATTATGTCTCTGGCACCAGAATAATCATCCATAATTATCCAAATGTTATTTATTTTTTTTAAATACATTTGCATTGGCATAAAAAGAAAAGAGTTTTGTACAAATGTTTAGTGATATTGAGGCAAACCACTGCTTTCAGATCATCAATTCAATTACATCATTACACATTAATTCATTAACAGTCAATAACTATTACAACAATCAGCACATGCAGTACATACATAAAGGGGCAATTTCCCAAACAGGTTGTAGATTAATCCATGACTAGGCCCTAGTTATATTAGGATATTTTTAATAAAATAAAGTTTACAAACAAACCTACCTTACAAAAACAACACTGGAGTACATCTTTAGACAAAACGGTAACACTTTACAACAAGGTTCATTAGTTAATATTAGTCAATGTATCAACCAACATGAACAAACCATGAGCAATACATTTGTTACAGTATTTATTAATCTTTGTTAATGTTAGTTAATATAAATAAAGCTTTATTTGCTTGTTCATGTTAGTTCACAGTGCATTAACTAACATTAACAAAATTTTAATAAAAGTATTAGTAATTGTTGAAATTAACATTAACAAAGATGAATAAATGCTGTATAAGTGCAGTTGACTATTAGTTCACATTAATTAATGTAGTTAACTAATGTTAACTAATGAACCTTATTGTAAAGTGTTACCGACAAAACAATGGCACTGATATATGGCATTGCAAAAGTCTGGGACTAGGAAAAGCCCCATCTGTGAAACTGACCCAAATGTTTAAAATAGTTACTATCACAGTAGATTTAGACATGCTAAAGCACAAACACTGCATTCCAAAGAGACATGCAAAACAGTAAGTACTATTATTTATAAAATGGATTTACAAACTGGAAAATATCACTCTTTCAGAAAGTCAGAGCTACAGAATTTAAAAACTGATAAAACAAATATTCAACAAAAAAAAAATACAACAACCATTTCCAAAATCGACTCTGAGCAGCAAACTGTTAATGTATTAATAATAGAAAACACTTAAAACAGATAAAAAATTCAAAAATGAGCAGCACAGTCTTTCTGATCCTTTCACTGAAAGAAACTGTTCGTTAAAGTTACTCTCAATGAAGTTTGGATTTCCTCAAAAATAAAGCGGAGATCAGGATAGCTCAGGATTAAGGCATACATCAGCTCAAACACGATGTTGCAACACCTTCATGGCTTCCAGGACTATACAAATATCCTCTTCTTCATCACAAGCAGCATGTTGTTTGAGAGCACAAATCCCAACATTGGTGTCTTCAAATGACCTCACTGATGCTGACTTCATCCATGCCCTGTACAAAACAAACAAATGTAGTTAAAGAAACAGAAAAAAGGTTACTGTTACAATAAAAGTGTCATTGGATTTTAGTACAATGCAAACAAATATAAATGTAAGTATACAGACCCATGTGCATTGCCACAGCATGTTACAATTGGTAACAAATACATGGGTTACAAAGCAAGGCAGCTGCACTGTCCACTGCTCTGGGTGTGTGTGTGTGTGTGTGTGTGTGTGTGTGTGTTCACAAGGGATGCTCCGATCGATCGGCCGATAATGGCATTAAATGACTCAATCGGTGCTCGCTAAATCTGCCGATCTCATAAACCGATCTTTCTGTTTACTTTTGTCATCAAAAGGATCCTGAATGTGGCTGCAATTAAAGACATTTTTTACGTAGCACAAGCATTTTTACAACCCTTTGCTCATGTGCGGCGTGCAGATTTGTATGTCTCTCTTTGCCTTTACAGAGATATGCGTATTTTCTATGAGGACGTGCTCCGGTCAACAGCGCGAGGCGTCTTCACATCCCCATCAAACAGCGTATACAACACATATCTTTCACGGACAATTGCATCCTCATGCCAACAGTTTCTTATTTGCATGCGTTTTAAAGTTTTGAGCGTTTAAACTTTTATTTTCCTCACAGCTGCTTGTCTGCGTTCAGCCGCCGCCCACACACACAGCAGCCTGTCATCAGTGCACGTGAACAGAGTGATCTCTCTTTCACGTCTTAAAGCTGCAGTAACCTAATTCATCTCTCAATAAAATCACTCTCTGCTCTTGACTAAAGAACTTTTATACTTCATACGAATGCGTGTATATTTAATTAATACAGTAAAGTCTGTGAAGTGTTTTATTTTCAGTACTTTTAGGAGACATAAGCCTTTTTAAAGCCATATTAAATTTCTCTATGCAGAATAAATATTTGTTGTGCTTATTTATTTGAGTCACTATTAAAACAATAATATACCTAATTACTGCAAGTAATATAACAAAGGCAACATCCGTGGTATTATTTTATCTAGAAAAAATGTATCAGTTACAGTCATCAAAGAGCTTGCATATCAGCTTTAAAAAAATCAGAATCGGTATCGGCCGATCACGAAGATTACAAATCGGTGATCGTATCGGCTGCAAAAATCCTGATCGGAGCATCCCTAGTGTTCACTACACTGGAATGAGTTAAATAAAGAGGCCATGTTTCGAGTGTGTGCTACCATACCTGACAATCACATCAAAAGTGAATTCTTTCATTTTCTCACTCTCATGTTGTTACAGACCTGTATAAATGTCTTTGTTCTGATAAACATGAAGGAAGATATTTATTTTGAGAAATGTTTGCAACCAAACTGTTCATGAGCCCCATTCACTTCAATAGTATTATTTTTCCCCACTATGGAAGTGAATGGGGCTTATGATTGGTTTGGTTACAAACATTCCTCAAAATATCTTCCTTAGTGTTCATCAGAACAAAGACATTTATACAGGTTTGTAACAACATGATAGGGAGTAAGTGATGAGAATTTTTATTTTTGGGTGAACTATCCCTTTAAATCTTCCCAGGTGTTTTAATGACCCGTGTGCCAAAAGACGTTCTGTACTTCCAACAATGTTTACACATTTTTATGTCTATGAATCTATATTACTTACTTCTGTCATTTGATCATTAATTGTTTGAAGTCTTTTTGCTAGCTGTCATCCTTTCTGATAGAAGAGTTTCGTCAGGTTTTTGGATTGGAGGTCCAGGTGACACAGGAACATTAGACAGTAGTGATTCTTTTAAATTCAGCATTTATCTGAAAACAAATTAACCAACCATTGTATATTTGAGTACTGCGAGTAAAAGAATAATAATTGTATATTAGTTACAAAAATAAGATATAGCTCCTAACAACAGTACAAAAGTGAAAGAAATGACTTACCAATGCTGTGTAGCGCATGCAAGGATGATGGACCTATAAGAGGAAATATTCAGATGAGAAATCAACACATAACCTCAAATGATGAAGGTCACACATACACAGAACAATAATGAAATAAGTATTATATCTGTCATAGGACGCAATGTTGGACAAAATGAGATCTTAAAACACGGTTCTCTTCTGAAAACGTCAGCTTTAAGGTGTGGCACTACAAAGCGATTTATTTTCAGTTAATATACCAGACGTCACGCGAGACATTTAAAAAAGCTTTTTCTAATAGAATCAAGTGTTGCTCGTGGCGTAGCGAAGTCATGAATAACTGACGCGGGTCTGTTCATCTGATTAAGCAGACCGTTTGTTTCATACGCAATGTCATTATTAATGTAGTCAATTGATATCATCTGGTAAATTACTTACATGGATAACGTTGACGTACTCTGGACAGAATAACGTTTGGTTAGCGTTTTATTTGTCCTGATACGTTTCCATAGAACAGCTGAGTAAAAAGTGCCTCAAAAGTCAACTCAAAGCTGACAGTTTTCAACTAGGATAAAACTAACTGTACCAAACGTGAAATAACGTTAAACAGCTGACATTTTTAAAACGCTGTGTTTTTCTTTATGAGCTTGACTGACTGTTAACTTACTCCACCAACCTCCTCCAAACTAATATTTACTACAAGTCATTGCAATGGCTACATATTGTAAACAAAAATAGTCTATCTAGTGAAGATATATCACGTATGAAGCGAACATAAATAAATAATAGAACTTACTTTAATAACGTGGTGTCCGTCTGAGAGAGTTCTTCTGACTGACTGACTGACTGACTGCTGCTGAGTCTTCATTTTGGCGCCCAAAACAAACGATCTTTATTCTTCTTTTATGGCAATCGATGTCCTTCTCATTGAGCTATACTGCCCCTGCTGCTCAGGAGGTGCCGTTTTGTGTCCAAACGCAATTTTATTGCTTTAAGTATTCAATTCAATCAATTTTAATCAATGTGAGAATAATGTGTTCATTTTACATTCAAACAAAACATTTTAATCCTAATCAATTAAATTATGTTTACACAAGGAATATAAATATTTTGTGTTGCATATACATGTTTATTTTATTTAAATTCAAAGACCCACTAAGTCCATTTTTTTCAGTGTTGTGGCCCCTAAAAAGAAAATGTATGACATAAAACATTCCAAAACTTAACATTTTAATTAACCTCTTAAACCCTGAGGACCCAGTCCCGGGTACAAAATTTCGTATTTTGACTCAAATAAAATATTCTTTTAATCTTTAATGGTCCATCATGGACCCCAGTAACAGATATGAGATACTGTTTGAAAGCTTAGACTCTCTACTTTCTCCAGATATGCATCACTTTGAGAAATCTTTTACTGTAAGAAAGTTATTTACACTTAATTTACACTATCACCCCCCCCCCCCATAATTTTTTATATGATTTAATATTCACATATTTCATATTTTTCAAGTATGACAAACATGGGCAAGTCTTATATCAACTGAAAGCTCTCATTCTCAGGAATAAGGCTACAGCGTTATTTTTGTTCTATTACCAACACATATCCAACAATAGTTGAATGAATAATAAGGTAAAAAATCGTCTTTTGTAAACATATGGGAAAATTGAGTGTGGACTGCCTCAGATAGCACATATAGCCACAAATGATACACCATCTTTTCTCTTAGGTCCTACTCTAAAAAATGAGTCCATTCACAGCATTTTCTTAGGTTGTGTGCATGAATAATCCCTTGTTATTTATTATATGTCCAAAACAAAAAATTAATATTTATATGAAAAATGTATTTTCGGACACTTCAGTAAAATGAAAATAAATTTTGAATGCGACATGCTAAAGAGATCATTCTTTTTTTGGGTGTTTACTGTCTGCTGCTGGTAACAACCAGAACTGTCTGCACTCTGCTAGAGCACCCAGAACCAGAGTTATACACTATCAGAGGCAGTATTTACAACATATAAAAAGAAAATTTGGTGTTTCCTCATATGAAAAACAACATAAATAACACTATTTGTCACAAACAGCAGCTTTTTATGTAACTTCAAAGGGTTTTCTTTAAAATGATATAAAGCAATTGCATTTATTCCACTGTATGTGGTTATGGTAGCACTTCAAATGTTTTTCCTCTGTAAGCTGGCAATTGCTGGAATCAAACAAAACTGTCTGCAGGGAGCTGAGGCACTCAGGGCCAGAGTTATACACTTTTAAATAAAAACTTTAGAAAAAAAACATCAAAAAGCGCCTATTTATTTTTGTGTTTATTAGAGGACTGACATCACATACAACCATGTTTAGCACTTTCAACAGTGTTTTATGTAATTTCAAAGGGTTTCCTGTAAAATGATACCAAACATTTGTATGTAAACCTCTGCATGTGGGTATGGGAAGCTTTTGAAATTGGGTAGGCCAAATCCAGGCGAAAATCCCCAAAATAGCTTCAGGGTGGAAGAAGTTAAACAAAACATAATAAATTATACAATGTAGTGGTGTTAGACTTATTTTTCTGAGGCTTAATTACACAGGATTTATGATAAATTGTTTTTTTTATAAAATGTCATTAAACGGGTCCCCCCTGGCACCATCTCAGGGCCCCCCAGGGGGCCAAGGCCCCAGGTTGTGAACCACTGGGCTAAGATATACAACTATTTGAAAATCTAGAATTTGAGGGTAAAATTTGGAAAATCACCTTTATAATTGTCCAAATTAGCAACTGTATCCATTCACAAAAGTAAAGTTTTGATATATTTATAGGAAATGTACAAAATATCTTTATGGAACATTATCTTTATTTAATATCCTAATGATTTTTGGCATAAAAGAAATATTTATAAACTTGGCCTGCATTTTTGGCTTTTGCTATTTTTGGTCCGAGGTCCAATATATGATGACCTAAATAATGATGCAATGTCAGTTTATACTGGCCCTTTGTTCAGTCTTATGTGTTTTTATTGTAGTTTTTATTGTAGCTTTTACAGCTTGGGCTTGCTACTCCCCCTTACAATGCTCGTCCATAATTCAAAAGTACAAGCCCTTTAAGAATAGATCGAATGTAATTTATTAATATTACAGAGAGCACAAGTTTCCTGCTAAGGTCCCTGTCAGGGACAGATCTGACACGCAGCCATTAATCGTGCCTTGAGTCATCAAGTTGCTCTGTGCCACAGATTAGCATACATACCAACACGGGCCAAAGAGGCGTTAATTAGTAAAACAAAGAAATTCATTAGTATTATTTGAGTAAAAGTTCCCGAAGGAAACTGGCTACATGAGAAGGATTGGATGGACACATTAGGAATGGAAAATATTGCATTGGTGTACTGCATTATGGGATATTGTATTGATATTATCATACACATAATCAATCATTTTTGTCAAAATTTTTAACATTAGCATTTTGGGGATAAGGTTTCTAATTTCAACTACAATGAATAAAAAAGATGTTTAATAATGATGAATGATATTAATTAAAACACACCGAACAGATAAAAGATGACAAGACAAATGATACTACAAATGCCAGCAATTATCTTGTTTGTCCGACTGATCCCTGAGTTCCAAGTTTTAATAAAAGTTTGCTATCAATTCTACTGTCTAAAAATAATATTTATTTTCACAAACTATGTGTGACCCTGTCTGTGAAATCCAGGCCTAATAACCTTTAAGATTAGGAGCATCGAAGTTTGATTTCACATCAATTTCAATCTCTGACTTGACCTTACTCAGTCAATAAAATATCAAGGTTATATCTTCACAGAATGTTCTTTATGGAGGATGATTTTATGTAGAAAACAGTAAATCACCAAAATCAGGTTTCACAGGTAAGGTCACATACATCCTTTTAAAAGTATAAGTTAATAAAGATTTAATGCTATTAAGTCTATACAAAGCAATAAAGGTTTGATTTTACATACACTGTTTTACATATAGACTACAACAGAAATGCTCATTGCATGTAAAATCAAAAACTATACTGTGACAAAATCAACATACATTAAACTATTTACAAAATTAAACACACAGACACATCTTCCTAAAAGACCTTCAGACTCCACAGGTGTGCCAAGATGTCCGGCTGGAAGATGTCAGAGGTCCAGCTGTCAGAATCTCCGGCATCGTCATTATCCTCAAGATGGAGCACACCTGCACCTGTCAGCTCACCGGGAGCTGACACATCCGACAACCCCCCAAAGTCCTTAGAGGGCCAGTCGCAGGTAACATCATGTTGCGCAGCGGGACGGTGGCGCGTCTAAGCCGACAGAGCCGCGTGGAGCCCATCTGCAGGACACATCCTGATCGGAATATGAGTCCGGTGAGATTCTGGAACTCCATGCGCATTAATCTTGTGTAATGGCATCTGCGGATGTTGCTGGATCAATTTCCTGAAACACAGAGTCCTAACGAGAAAGTGTTAACATGGGCTTCAAACAGATGGAATATTGCAATTGGAATGGTAAGGGCTGTTTGATAATTCTCTTTATTCCGGTTTCAGGAATTTCTATTACTTTATCAGTGTCGTGACCATTGATTCATTATCTCTTTAGTAATGATTGAAGATTTTGTATAATTGAAATAACTATTGAATGGTCCATGTAGCAGTTGAATGAACGGTATTACTGTAGCTCAGTTAGAGGTATTACGTTAGCAATGCTAAAGTTTCAGGGTTCGATTTCCAGGATACACACATACTGAAAAAAATGTATAGCTTGAATGTACTGCAAGTCGCTTTGGATAAAAGCATCCGCCAAATGCATAAATGTAAAAGTACTGCCATTAAGTCCATTAAAGCCACATTTTTGTGATTACTACAAAGATTGTTGGAGAGTATAGTGCAGACATCTCATTCATTGAATGTCGACCTGCAGTCAATGTCGATAAAGAAGATGATAAAATAAAACCAATAACCTTAAAGGGACACTCCACTTTTTTGAAAATATGTGCAGATTTTTATTGTTTTTGAATCCATTCAGCCAATCTTCAGGTCTGGTGGTACCACTTTTAGCATAGCTTAGCACCATCCAATGAATCTGATTAGACCATTAGCATCGCACTCAAAAATAACCAATGAGTTTCCTATTTAAAACTTGACTCTTCTGTAGTTACATCGTGTATAAGACCGACGGAAAATTTAAAGTTGCGATTTTCTAGGCGATATGGCTGGGAACTATACTCTCATTCTGGTTTATTAATCAAGGATTTTGCTGCCACAACATGGCTGCAAGAGGCACAATGATCTTACGCAGTGCCCGAAAATAGTACCCTGCTATTGAAAGTTACCAAGGGGACTATTTTTAGCTGCTGCGTAATATCATTGCGCCTCCGACAGCCATGTTACGGCAGCAAAGTCCTTGATTTTTTGAATGGATCCCAAAACGGTAAAAATCAAATGTTTTTATCTCTAGGGGAGCAGGAAAATGAAGTGGAGTGTTCCTTTAAACCTAAAACACTAATGTTATGGAATTTCCACTGCATGTTCCCCTTGACATAAACATACATGAGTTTATGTCCTGCATCTGTACTGTATTTTGTTGAAATGCCATCAATCAGAACAAAAAAAAATCTAAGATGCCCAGCTAGTCTCACCTGCCTTGTTCACCAGCGACTAGCAGTGGCAGAACGACATGATCTTATTCATTTCAATGGAATATTGGCAACTTCTGGCGACACATGCGAAAGTGATCATTGGCGACCGAAAGTGGGTGTGTCCAGCGATGTGACAAAGTTGAGAAATGTAGGTTGACTTTATGCTAATGATGAGCGACTTTAAGGAGCAACTACCAATGAGAGTGAAGCAGTAGAGCTTACATCATCTGTCTCTCGCATAGACTGTAAAAAAAAGATGGACGACGCAACGTCGCCTCCCACCATTGTAGTAAATTATAGGCAAAAATATCCGACCACGATTGCCGCCATGTTACGTAAAAACATCAGTTTGGAGCCAAGGCATGCGCAGAAGGAATCGTCCGTGGAGCCAGAGGTATCAAAATCATAACGACACGCCCCGTTTCTATAGCATCAAACTACAAGCTAAAATGAAACTTACCACAATAATGAACACTTGAACATATATCAGCCTGATAACAACTACTTGAAAGGACCAAAACCATATTTCGGAAACTCTTATTGGACGTGTAAATATTTTTTATTTAGGGCAGAGTCCTATTCGTTTGAATGGAGAGGGCGAGGTTTAGGACTTGTACAGCAGCCAGCCACCAGGGGGCGATCAAAGAGCCAGAGGCTTCACTTTTCAAGGCTTACCCTACAGTCACATTAGCTACAAAAGTGAATGACACTGAGCGACATGCACTCGCTTGATGGGCGTTCCTTGGCTAGTTTCTAAAAGCGTTATCAAAAGTCACTTTAGAGGTATTGTTAAGTTACAAGAACGGTGTTTTTGGATTTAAAAGTATTTATTTCTCGATAAAAGTAACAAAATATATGAGATACATAAATATATATCAGATATATACATAAATACGCATTTTCCGCCATCTTGAATTATTTTCTCAGACTCGACCACAGACCTACGTCACGCTGCTCCTTCACTCCGATTGGCAGTCGCTTTGTCGCGTCGCTCATCATTTGCATAAAATAGCCTGCTTGTCTATTTTGGCCCCGCCTTGCTCGCGCAGCGGCGAGCTCGTCGCTTGTCGCTGGCAAACGGCCACTTCCATTGAAAATGAATGGTAGCCTGTCGCTCTGTCTCTGTCGCTTGTAGCTAATGTGACTGGGGGGTTATGAGGCACACCTGGTCTCTCGTCAGTTGACGGTACAGGTACTTTTTTGCTTATAATTGTTAACAACCAGAATTAGGAATGCCCCCTAAAAACTTTATTAGATAAAGACAGGCAACACACAGTGACAAAGTCTGAATGGGGCTTTACTCCTGACCTTACCTCTATAAGCAACATCACTCTTCACAAAATTCTGAAAGTCCAAACATAGAAAATACAAAACAGAAATATGTAAAAATGCTTACATGTATTGAGAAAGCGGGGCTGAGGGTATTACAAAACATGATCAATCCACTTGGTGTTAGTGGTCCACAGGGAGCTTTAATAATTAATGGAAATGATACAAATTTACACAGTTAGCATAGCCAAACCATCGTCTAACTGCCCTCTAGAATCCTAAACAGCATTCACTCCATCTCTGAGAGGGCAGGTCGGTCTCCCATCAGCAGGAAACTAAATGAACCCCCCCATGACTGTTTAGTTCAAATGTCTCTCTATACACCAACCCATTTCTATGATGTTCATTTTCGTGTACGTTTTATCTTCAACCGAAAGTCTATGCATCTGACATAAACAACCAAGCTTCCTCAAGGCCAAACCAAATAATCACCCATGTCACCCATTTCCCATTGGCAACCCAATGTCCTGGAAAACCCGCAATTGTCTAAACTCTAGTAGACATCTGCTGAGCACACTAAACCCTGACCTTAGTTTCACAAGCAGTTAGCCTCACTGCACTACACAGGTCAAGGAGCAAACACAAGGGTGACAACAATCTGAATGTGTTTGGGCTGGCGTTGGACCAGCTGGCCACAGGGCATGCGAGCGGATACGCTGACCACTGCTGATTCTTTTTCTTGGTCTTTTGCTAAACTCACAGACTGTCTTTAACTTAAAACACAATCCACTTTGGGGGACTTGAAAGTGCCATTCATTGGCAAACAATTATAACCTTATCATGTACCTGTTGCTGAGGCAATTTCACACTTAATTGCTGTCAAGCTGTTAATTTCTCCTGAGCTGCTTTGTACAATGTCTACTGTAATTGTCTATTGTAAGGAAAAAAGAGTGACACAAATTAAATTAGAGAAATATGCGTAGGGGATTTGACTGAAACCCTGCCACTACAGTACTGTGTGTCAGTTTTCATACTCGTGAAAGAGGAATTGAATCGGCATGGATGTCAGGTGACTCTTGCCTATAAATGCAATAAAGTATATCTGGTTATGATATACCTTATCTTTAGTATGTTAACAGAGTTCATCTATATATGTCTAGCGTTATCTATATACACTCACCTAAAGGATTATTAGGAACACCATACTAATACTGTGTTTTTCCCCCTTCCACCTTCAGAACTGCCTTAATTCTACTTGGCATTGATTCAAAAAGGTGCTGAAAGCAATCTTTAGAAATGTTGGCTCATATTGATAGAATAGCATCTTGCAGTTGATGGAGATTTGTGGGATGCACATCCAGGGCACGAAGCTCCCGTTCCACCACATCCCAAAGATGCTCTATTGGGTTGAGATCTGGTGACGGTGGGGGCCATACAGTGAACTCATTGTCATGTTTAAGAAAACAATTTGAAATTATTTGAGCTTTGTGGCATGGTGAATTATCCTGCTGGAAGTAGCCATCAAAGGATGGGTACATAGTGGTCATAAAGGGATGGACATGGTCAGAAACAATGCTCAGGTAGGGTGTGGCATTTAAACGATGCCCAATTGGCACAAAGGGGCCTAAAGTGTGCCAAGAAAACACCCCCCACACCATTACACCACCACCAGCAGCCTGCACAGTGATAACAATTCATGATGGATCCATGTTCTCATTCTGTTTACACCAAATTCATTTGAATGTCTCAACAGAAATCGAGACTCATCAGACCAGGCAACATTTTTTCAGTCTTCAACTGTCCAATTTTAGTGAGCTCGTGCAAATTGTAGCCTCTTTTTCCTATTTGTAGTGGAGATGAGTGGTACTCGGTGGGGTCTTCTGCTGTTGTAGCCCATCCACCTCAAGGTTGTGCGTGTTGTGGCTTCACAAATGCTTTGCGGCATACCTCGGTTGTAACGAGTGGTTATTTCAGTCAAAGTTGCTCTTCTATCAGCTTGAATCAGTCTGCCCATTCTCGTCTGACCTTTAGCATCAACAAGGCATTTTCCCCCACAGGACTGCCGCATACTGGATGTCTTCCCTTCTTACACCAAATCCTAATAACTGAGCAGATGGTGAAATACTCAGACTGGCCCGTCTGGCACCAACAACCATGCCACACTCAAACTTGCTTAAATCACCTTTCTTTTCCATTCTGACGTTCAGTTTGGAGTTCAGGAGATTGTCTTGACCAGGACCACACCCCTAAATGCATTGAAG